>NC_141151.1:110253175-110407341 GCF_053477565.2 Lygodium microphyllum
GATTGTTTCATGCATGAGCGTCCAATTTTCCCTACATTCCGGGAATGTTGGTAGGACCTTTGGGTATGAGGGTTTTGACTTGGCAACAAGTGTGAAACTAGGTTGAATCCTTAACGTCCTAAACACTAGTTAGGACTTGGGGTATTTATCGTATCATTTGAATCATCCTATGCGAATCCCTTGCGGGTTAGGTGATTTAGATAATTCGATCTACTTGTCTTGCGACAAGGACGAACCATTCATAGAGATGTTAACTTTATCTAAAGGAGAAAGCTAGTTGTAACATCTCACAGTTTACGTAAACACGCGATTCATTGTTCCTACGTATGGCTAAATTTTGTAATAACCCTAACTCTTCTTGTAAAAATAAAATTGCATGATAAATTGCAGAATAACTTCCATTGAACCTACTAGGACTTACATTTAAGCATCCTGCCCACAATTCTTTTTCTAAGCTTTTAAGATTTCATGCTTCAATAAACCATGCACCCTTTCCCTAAATAAAACTCTTGATGAATGAAATTTTTCATACAACGAAGGTGCAACATGCACTCCTTTACTAACTACAACGTACTGAAATTCATGCCAAAAAACTAGAGTTAACCTATTCCAATTTACAATCACATGCCACGCACAAATTCCTAGAATCTTTTCTGTGCTCGTCTATTTTCTACGAGGTTAATGACTTTCCCTAATGAATCATTACAAAGAAGATTTGTCTAAAAATGGGACATGCGATTAATCTTTCCATGCCTAGTCAAAGGCACACTTCAATAATTTCAACCTTATAATGATAGGCAACGGTTGTTCTAGGCTCGTCACTTTGAAATGCACAAAAGGCAACTTACTGATAAGGTCCTAAAATGCATAGACAACTCATGTTTTTTTTTCCTTCATTCCATTGAAAATACCAATGACGAATTTCATATCATGAGCTAATTCTAGTAAATGTTAAAATAGCCAATTTATTTCCAATTGCATTTCACTAGGTGGATTTGACATGCATAGGCGCATCCTAGTCCATGAAATTATCGTGCATAAAGCAATACTTCTACGTGAAATCAAAATAGAAAAAAAAACTAGACTTGTGGGCTCTGGGAAATATCCACGTGAATACTAGGAGATTAACCTTGTGCAGGCGCGCCTTCTGACTGTTTAGGGGCCATCGTAAGCGTGATTTCAGCTTCCGGTTTGCCTTCGTGGTCTATCAATGGAGTAGTGATCTACTTATTCAATCATGGTTCAGTGTCTTCATTCTCTATGATATTCTATAGATATCATTTTACCATATGGGTCTCGAACCATGTCATGTTGCCTTGAAATGGTTGTATTGTATTTCAACTTGGATGAAGGGATACATTGGTTTAGGTCATGGCTACTATGGAGCCATCCATCAAGTTGTGGTAGGTCATGCAGCTTGAATTAGCAATTTAGAACCATAGCCTTCATGGTTATGTATGGCCTGATCTAAAATAGCCTATAGAATTTAGGAATAAGGAAATTTTCTTGATTTACAAGTGGTGAATCATGTTTTTTGGAGTTTTCATATATTAGACTATTTAGAACAACAACTATTCTTAGCTATTTATGATGTTACCTGAATTCTTCTACCATTTTTCTAAAGATTAAATAGTGTTTTCTATAATTTTCTTTTTCCAAAAATATATGGACTACAGTTTGTATCTTTTTGTGTATTTAGATGAGACTTTAGTATTGGTTGCTATTCTTGTTTATGCTATGATAGAATAGGCCAACACACACACATACACACACACACTCTCTCTCTCTCTCTCTTGACACATAGAGATAGTAATAAGTGAAAGGAGAAACAAAAAATTTAATAAGCAAGAATTCAATATATGAAAGGTTATCTCCTTCTCACAATAGCTCAATATGATGATGCAACGTGTCCCTCATGCATGGATTGCTCATAGAGACAAAGAGGGTGGATAAATAATAAGATACATTAAATTTCCAATCCCAAGAATAGTCATTTTGATTAATTTTCCTATTTAAGTATGGACTTGAACGTTTACATGTGGATAAGGCCATCTACATTGGGGCATGATCACTCCATCATATACAGTTGTAGGAATATGAAGGCGTCTTATGTGTTTAGCTTCAATCTTACCAATTCACACACAGATAGTGCCTTCTCATGTATGATATACCTCTATAATGATATATTAAAAAAATTGTAATGTGTCTCTAAATATTTTTTAAGTCACTTTTAATGTATCAAAAAGTTTTAGTGATGCCTCAATTTTAATAAATTTATATAAATAAATGTTTGACCCCTATTCATTTATATGCTTTAAATAGAGTCGAGATTTTCAAACAAAATTCTAGAAAAGATTGGTGAAGAGTTTATCAAGCTTAGGTGACACATTAAAGAATCTCAAAATGAAGATAAATGAGTTTCAATCTTATTGATGTTTTGAGGTAAGCCTATTGCACTAAACATGATTTGAATGTTTATCTTTCATTTCTTGGTCAACATGTCACATTTCATACATTGCTGAAGGATGTGTTTTGAGATGAACTTTGCAAATCGTTGTGTAAAATGCAGAATAGGTTGCTTGTTTGTTTCTATAGTTGCATTATTTTGCATTTCGTATGTTTTTAGGTTAAAGTTTGATTGATATAATGTAAAACATAATTCTAATAGATACCTACTTATTGTAGGATATTGGTTTTGTGTTTCATATATCCATGTGAATATGAATTGATTGTTTTGTCACATCTTCCTTTTGCAGTTGTGAGTTAACCTATGGCTAGAATAAAATCTACTACAAGGAAGGAGAGGATTGATTTCATGAATATTTCTCAGAAGATTCATTAGTCCTCCCAACCATCCAAACCACCAAAATAAGCATAAGAGGAGATTTTCACAAGCCATCCAAACCACCAAAATTCATTAGTCCTCCCAGCCATCCAAACCACCAAAATAAGCATAAGAGGAGATTTTCATAAGCTATGAGATATCTTAGAGAGATAAGAAAGGTAATGTGGCCTCTTTATAATGTATTACCAATGCTTTCATTCCAAAGGATACATCTATGATTGAGTTTTTCTAGGATATATACATCTATGATAGCCATGCACATAGGATGACACTTATGGATAAGGATATGATTATCTTAAGAAGGTTGAGATATAGATTCTTCAAGGTTTTAGAGCCAATTCCTCTTATAGATGAGAAGACATAAAATATTCTAAATGTGTCACCATATACAAAGAAAAATAACAATATAGGTCCTAAAGTGGAGGATACCACACATGAGAGAGATGCAAGACTCAATGAGAATGAGAAAGCAGTTACATAGGAACAAGTAAAGAAATAGAGGGAGCATAAGAGGAAGAAAGTAGAAGAGAAAGAAACAGATCAAGTAGAAGCACTAGAGGATTAGCTTTTTGACATATTTTAGGGAATTAACCTATATTTAATGTGTATTGCTCCTTGTATGGTGACATAGACAAGAGAAATGGTATTATTGATGTGGACTAAGAATGTATTTAAATTCTCAAGAATAAAATGAGAGAAGTAAATGAATCTATTCTTTTTTTCCCATTAAGATATAATATACCTAAATGGGTTTATCTTAAGAATGATGTTTTTCTAGTAATAATTGTATTAATATATACTAAATATCCTATTGATTTTACTAGGTATGTGATGCATGAACTTCCTTTTGATATACAACAAACCATTGAGATTCTTGATCCTTTAATCTCCCATTACATGAGGCTAAGTAGGCTTGAAGCAAATAGATTTGACCATTAACTCAATCAAATAAATTTTGATACTTTAGATCTTCTTTTTATTATATACAATGAAAAATAAGTAGTTTGGCATTTTATTTAGTTTGAAAAGAGTTTATTATACTAAACTATTTGTCTATGATTATTTCTAGATCTCATTGGAGCCTAATTGCCATTAACTATATTGATAAGTAGTGTCTATTTAATAATTGTTTTAAAAAATATTTGGAAATGCTAAGATATAAACTACTATAAATAAGTTACATAATTTTGCTTTGTGTTGCTAGTTGTAAATCTCTCATCAAGATGATATTGATTCTTATACTTGAAAGATAATTGTACATGCCAAGAGATTCCTTAAATTTATTTATCTTAATGATGACAAACATATAAATATAATATGAAAAATCTTTAACTTTAACGTACGTTTAATTCAAAATATAGTACATTTACAAATAGCACTAGACTAACATTTTTTTCTTTCAGATGTGTGAGAGTTTTACAAGGATTGTTGTACTTCTAAACATATTTGATATATACTAGCAAAGCTTTTCAAGTACATAATTATCAATTGCATATAAGAAGGAAAAAGAAACAAGGAGGGGATAGACAAGGAGAATATAGAGAGTATGGAAATAAAGAAGTAAGAAGAGATGTGCTTAATACCTAAGGCAACCAAAACATCCAAGAAAGGTAAAATAACTGCTAAAAAGGATATTGTTTACACAAAGAAATAACTTTTGCATATTTTCTTGTGAGACTCTGTGTATGTAGATCATGGAAAATGAAATACAAATTTTCTTTGAATATCTGAACTTGTATTTATATTGAAGGTAAAGAGATATTGACTTTAATATCCTTACTTTGTATTTTTTGCTCTCTTCTCTTTTATATTTGCAAACAAATTAGTATAGTTTTTTACCATTCAAGAAGTGGAATCAAATATATATCTACTATGTATAACTTGATGTACAAGCTATTAAGTTGGAATGCAAATGAACATGCTAATTTGATATCTTCGTTCTGTAAATCTATCCTCAGTTGATGTAGTGTACATGATGATCTAACCTTTCTTATCGTAATAATGTCCTCCTTGAGCCAAGTATCAAGATCCAATACATGAACTTTCATAAAAATCCTCAACATTTTGATCTAAAGATACTAAATTGCAACCAAGATAATGCTATCTACTATAATAAATGCTAAGGAGAAGACTAAGAAGAAAATTTTGAGTAGCAAGCATATAATTGTAAGCAACAAAGTCTTGATCTATCTTATAAGTTATCTTACCTTCTATACATGGTATCACACTCCTCATTAATAAATTGTAAGTAAGGATCATATGCTAGCATGTTAATTGATAGCATGGCCTTCCATCTTCTTATCTTAACATTATAAAATAAATCAATAAATACATAAATATGTATAAACAAAGCAATATTGCTTACCCTACTAGAGATATTAGGTTTTTATTACTCTTTATATCTCAGACAATATTTTATATTTATAGCTCTCACTAGTGGTTGGAGTTGGTAAAGACCACTTAGGGCATGTAAATCAGGTAAAGAAAAAAAAAATTGCTCTCCTTTGGCCATGTTGCATAAAGATAAGATAAGAACGTTCATTAAAAAAATGAATTCTTTAGAACGTATGTTTTTTTCCTACTTTTGTACATTTCTTTTTCAATCAAACCATGAATAATATCAATAACATCAATAATAGACTCAATGGTCTATCATTCCTCAAAATTAGAAGGATAGACATCTAGAAATAAAAGAAAAATTTACTATCATAACTTAATACCTAGTTTAAATTTTAAAATTCATTCATAATAAAATATTTACAATTCGATCTATGTAATGAAAGTTTTGAAGCTCCAAGTTTCAAGTGCAACTCTCTATGCATAAATATATATTGTACTATTCGTGTTTGGTCCAAATTTGAAATTTGTGATTCTACCCTTCAAAGAAAAGATGAAAGAGCTCTCATATTTGTGTCTTTTTGTACATTTTACTTGTTGCATAGTAATTTTTCTATATTTGCCAACAAGGTAGAAATCCATCTTCCATATGTTTAGAATAAATTAAATATAAATTTATGTATCCATAGCAAAGAGAGAGGGGAGAGAGAGAAATAAGCTACCACTAAGAAGAAGGAAAGAACGACATTGATACCGACTATTCTATGGCGTCGCTAATACCGACATTTTTTATGAAAATGGGGGAAAATTTCTTTATTGTAAAATTCCGCGTGGAGAAATTAAATCGGACCTTTTTTTTTTAATTTCCCCCCCCCCCCCATCCCTCCAGCCAACTGATGAGCTAGAGGGGGAGGGGAATAGAAGGAGACACTAGGCTCCTTGGTAGAGCCTGTGGAGGGAGGGAGGACATGTGTGTTGACACGCACGAAGTGAAGATCCCCCCCTCCCTCCACTATATAAAGCATGAGGAGGTGGAGCCGTGGGGAAGGAAAAGTGCTGCCATGCTGCACAAAGAGTGAGCGAGGAAGCCGCAGACGTTGCCGCGCCGCTAGGGAAGCCATTAGCCGCCCGACGAGGGAATTCCATCGCCTGTGGCATCAACGGTCGCCACCATCCCTCATGCCGTCATCTTCCACGTTGATCTGCCGCACTAGAAGCTTCTTAGAAGCTTCTTTAAGAAGCTTCTAAGGGGGCTTTCTTAAGCCCCCTTCCCACTAATACTCCTAAGCCCTTGTTTTCCCCCACCTCTCGGGTTTTTAAACCCTCGTAAGGCCTTGTTCTTCCCCCCCCTCCCGGGGTTTTAAATTCCCCCCTAAGCCCTTGTTCTTCCCCCCTCCCGGGGCTTTAAAAAATTTCTCCCCTAAGCCTTGTTTTTCCCCTTCGGAGTCTTAATCCCTCCAAAGCCCTTATTCCCCCCCTCGAATTTAATTTCCCCCCTAAGCCCTGTCCCTTTTCTCCTCCTCATAGCTCTTTAGACTATTCAAGTCCCACCCATAGGCCTACTTTGTCCTTAGGCTACCTTGCAGACTTCCATTCTCTTGCATTAATTCCTTCACTCACTTTTTAGATCTTCTTGTGTGAGTGCTCTCTTAATTGAGCTTTGTGTTCTTAGTTTTATCAAACAAGCCGGTGTCCACACACTCCCATGTCCTAAAAATCCAATTCTTCATCATGGCCTCGTATGGTATTCCCTAAGGAAGAAATAGCCGTGAGAAAAAAAGATAGGGAGGGAAGTAGAGGGAGTGAAAAGAGGGAGTGAAGGAGGAAGAGTGGGGAAAAGGAAAAAGAAAAGGAAGGAGAAGATAGTGGAATTCCAAGAAGAAAAAGGAAAAGGCTATCTCACGTTCCAACTACGATGCCGCCGAAGAAAGTCCAAGGTGTGGCTGCGGGAGGGTCATCTCCCGGTATCCATGTGGATATCTCACCTCAAAGCCAAGTTTTTCTTCTTGATGTTAATTCGGTTTTAAGTCAGTCATACAAAGAAAATTTGTTAAGGAAAGATATATTTGTTCAAGTTATTTTTAACGAAGGAGGTAGCTTATGAATGACAATGTATACAAATTAGGTTTCTTCAAATTGCATCAAGCATTATAAAATTATAGGCAAGATTAACGATTTACTATAGTAATATATTCAAATTATATCTTGCACCATTAGTCTTATTCCTTTCGCAACGAATCATGGTAAAATGGCTAAATTCATGGAAGGTTTCTTCAATACTCAAATTACTGGGGAGTTATCTTTGCTAGTTGCACATCTTAGCAAGGCAACTGTTGTTATTTGGCATGAGTTCATCTTGAAAGAAAACGGAAGTTAAATGTTAGGAATTAACAAGTATAAAAATTAGATATACGAACTCATTTGGAAAGAAAATGTAATGGGAAATTACTGGATGACACTCTATTAACACTTTTCCCTTACTATTTGAGGACTTGGAACTAATAAAGTGTGTATACACTAAATTCTCAGCTAGGCCTTTTGTCCCAAGGAGTATTGTCGCCTTTGTATCATCTTGGCATTTATGCTATATGCCAAATTAAATTGTATTGATTGGGAAAGTTAATTGTCACAAGGATAGTAAAACCGTGAAAGGACAAGTAAGATTACCTTCCACAAGCTAACCGAACCAATCTAAACATAGAAACATTCATACCCTAACACTTGACTACTTTCCTTACCGTAAGGACAATAATTTCATAAAGATAAGGAACTAGGGTTTGTCCCTAAATGAAGAAACCCTAGGTGAGCCTAAAGAATCTAAATAGATTATTCCATCGCAGAACTTGTGTAACATGTATGAAATCATTTTGTGATTGATTCACAAGGAAAAAAGAAAAGAACACTTCCTTAGTAGTTTGCCATACAACTGGGTTGATTAATGGAAATGTTTGTGCTTGCTAGAGATTTTGCGGCTCTGTTTGAATTATGAATTACAAATTAAACAAGTAACCATACTTCAGGTTAAAGGCGTGAAGGGAGAGGCAGCTTCAGTTACCCTCGACTGCCTGCCTGACCCTAACCAAGGGGGTTGTTGACCGCGCCGGGAATGTGGACCGAACCCGCCGCGAGAGGTCTCTCCGTTGAGTTCTACTTGGAGCAGGAGGACGCTTGGGTGTCAGGGGGGGCTCTGGCCGTAAATCCCTTGCCTTCCAGGTCCTGCACAAGAGGCTAACGTGACTCGGGATTGGATCTCGAGGCCAGCATACTAGTTGACGGGCGGAAGCTTGGAATAGTGATCCCTAGAGATTACTGGTTAGCCTTCGGGAAGATTATGGACAAGCCTACGGGTGGAACTTCTTGTAATTCAAAGATAAAATGATGAGATGTTAAAAGAACTTGCTTGATATTGTTTTTATATGTCACGTGATAAGATTACGTGAAGGAACCCGTGCTTAACAAGATTAATTAAAGAAGCAGATTGTTATATGTTAAATTAATGTGTTAGATAATTACATAACTAAAACAAACCGAGGAAAGTGCGGAGGATGGGCCATGGGTCCCGTCCTATGGTTGGGTGGTCCCGGTAAGCCAGGAACTTTTCTCAAAAATCTCGAAGAACAGCGGAATGATCATCATCATAAAAAAGAATAACGAGAACGATGACCTAGAGTTACGTCTTACCCGATTTACGTTGTTTTAGGGAATGGAATGGAACTATGCCTTATGGCAGAGAGGTTGAGCTTTGCATCCCTCTCGTTTCCCATTCTCCTTGAACCAAGTGCAGCGTGAATCCACTTCGGACATGGCGTTTCTACGTAAAGTAGTTCGCTCGGGTCTGACGCTAGTTGCTATTAGCTAGTGACCCATTAGGAAAACCCTAATTTCGGTCGATCCTAAGTGGGAACGGCCAGGATAGTTCCGCTACGTGGCAGACGCAGGAAGAACTAGATTGCAAAACCCGTAACATTCCATGGGAGTGCCGGGCGGAGCTTTCTAGACATCATTTTCGATGGGCTGCCGGGACATGTCCTGGATGATACTAGGGGACACTTTACAATTGGTATCGGAGCCGACCAACAACGAAATTGTTTTTATGAGATCTCAATAAAATGAAATAAAGAAATTGTTGCTGTCCAAACATTTCCTCATCTTCAATGCTGTCTTGCAGAACTATGAAGCGTGGAACAAGTTTTTGGTGTTTCGGGTCATGTTTATGATTGCAATGCATTCTCTGCTTTATAGACAAAGAATTGGGATGATGAACATCCTGGAGCAGATTTATAATCCATCACCTTTATACATAGAATGAAGATGGATGGGGTCTTCAGGAATCTACTACATAGCTGCCCACCGGTTCGCTTATCTACAAACCAACCTAAAGAGGATCAAGTGGTTGGAAGACTTGAAAATCGTGAAGCTGTTCATTTTTATGGAAGCTCACGTAAATTCGAATTTACATATTCAAGGTCGGAGGGTTGAAATCAACTCATATGTATATGAGGAAGTAACCCGTGTAATCCCAAGCGACAGGATTAAAGTGTTGGGCCGCTATGAGAAGTATGGATTCCAACGAAAAGGATATCCCGAACTTCCAATGAATTATCGATTCCTAAAGATCCATGACCCAAAACCCTACTATTACACAGTTCCTGTAGACAAATGCAATACAATGTTGTTCTCCCCAAACTGAATGTAATGATTGGATTATCATCACACGAGACGTTGTATAAGGCTACGCCCATGTAAATATAAATAAGGACTTCTTTTATCAATATCTGGCTGTGCATCAGAGTTGTTAAAAATTTAAGTAGCTTCATGATTTACGAGATAGCTGAACTAAAGATAAGCTAACGTCAATTATCATATCATAACGTTAAGAAAACCTTTATCCAGGCACAACCCCAGGTACAGGTTCCAAATTCACCCCCTACATCAAGTACTGCTGTGACCCAGGAGAAGAAATTCCTCCTCAAGCAGATAAAGCCACCCGAGTTTGATGAGAGAGGCAGATTCGTCCAGTCTGATCCTGAAATTTGGATTGAATCTATGGAGGATTACTTTGAAGCAGCTGGTACTGCACCTACCAATCAGGCCATGCTCGCCAAGTTAAAACTCACCGGCGAAGCTAGACTATGGTGGAAACAATGGTGCAGGGATCAAGGGACTTCAAAGGGGTCCGTTACCTGGGAGAAGTTAAAGAAAGCCGTGCAGGGGAGATATTTGCCACCTGCATATCGTACATAGAAAATGAATGAGTTCTACGAGTTAAAACAGTTAGGACTCACTCTGGACGCATACTACTCTAAATTCGTCTCACTTTTAAAGTATGCGCCACAGATGGATATGACGCAGCAGGTGTCCAAATTTTGCGCAGGCTTAAATCCACCCGTAAATACCCATCTCGAATCTATGCGTCCATCAGATCTGCAGGATGCACTAATTCAAGCGGCGCCTATAATTCAGGAGGTGCAAGCTAGACCAAGGGGTAACAAAACTTGGTCCTATAGTGACCCGAACAGAGGAGCATTCAGACCTCAAGTGAAGAGAGTTCAAGGTCACAATCAGGGACAAAGGAAGAAAGCAAGGACAAATAACGTCAACAACTTTGTTCCTACTCAAAATGGCCGAAACCTCCGATGTTTCCACTGCAACTAACTCGGTCACTTTAAGAGGCAATGTCCCAAGCTTAGCAGGGGACATCGTCAAACACCTTTCCAAGGTGCAGGCCGTGGTCAAGGAGCCACCACCCGTGGAAGAGGAAGAACTTCCTACATTGCCAATAGGCAAAGATGCGAAGAAGAAGAAGAGGAAGATCCGACTATGGAAGCAGAATTTGAAAGAGCAACAGTCCATGCTGCTTTACACAAGAAAGGGCCGAATCGCCAGTTCTCGGTGATTCAAACACCGTTGGACTATCAAGGTAAAGGTTTCAAAACCTTGATTGATTGTGGCAGTACACATTCCTTTATCTCACCAGCATGTGCAAAAAGATTAGGAATAGCCACAGTAGAAGCACCTACCCTACTTGTGGAATTGGCAAATGGTCGTGAGGTAACTTGTACTAGGCAAACTGCTGAGGAGGAATTCTTCTGGGAGGAAAGAAAACCTCAGTCAAATTTAGAGTCATGAATTTAGGTATCCATGAGTGTCTACTCGGGATGGATTGTCTTAAGCCTAATGACGCCCACATCCACTGTGGAAAGGGTCAAGTTTCCTTTCGAAACTCTGAAAGGGAGTTTGTCACAACTCAAGGTGAGGCAAGAGTGCCAAGAATCCAATTAGCCAAAGTATCTCGGATCATAAAAGGAGTCAGAAAAGGATTACCCGTTTACCTGATCAAACTCAACAAGTTAGATCAAAAGCAAGAGTCTCATGAAGGACCTTCTTGGCTAAAGGAATACGCTGACGTATTCCCTGAGGAATTGATTGAACTTCCGCCTCCAAGAGAAGTAGATCATGAAATTAGGCTAGTACCTACAGCTGTACCAGTTGCAAAGAGACCTTATAGAATGTCCATACCTGAAGCAATTGAGTTGAGGGAACAGCTCAAGCAATTGTTGGATCAGGGTTACATCCGGCCTAGCAACTCACCATGGGGAGCTCCAGTACTATTCCAGAAAAAGAAATATGGGACACTTCAACTATGTATTGATTACCGAGGATTGAATCATTCAACAATCAAGAAAAAGTATCCTATTCCTAGAATAGATGAGCTTTTGGATCGTCTTCAAGGTGCAAATATCTTCTCCAAGATTGATCTCAGGTTAGGTTACTATCAAAAAGATATTCCAAAAACGGCCTTCAATACAAGATATAGGCACTTTGAGTTCTTGGTTATGTCATTCGGGCTTACAAATGCACCTGCCACCTTCAATAGATTAATGCATGATATTTTTACACCATATCTTGATGATTTCGTGCTTGTCTTTTTCGATGGCACTTTAGTCTATTCTAAACAGGAAGAAGATCATGAACCTCAACTTCGATTTGTCCTTGAGACAATTAGGTCCCATAAGCTGTATGCAAAAATGAAGAAGTGTGCATTCTTCAAGCGTCAGATTGAATATCTGGGATTCATAGTATCATCAGAGGGAATATCAGTAGACCCAGCCAAAGTTAGAGATGTGCTTGAATGGCCAATACCAGTATCCGTCAAAGAAATACGTAGCTTTCTTGGCTTGACAAGATGGTATAGGGTCTTTATCAAAAACTATGCTTTGATTGTAGCACCTCTTAGAGACTTACTAAAGAAGCAGACTTCTATTACATGGTCAACTCCCGAACAAAATAGCTTCGACAAATTGAAGCAAAGTTTGGTATCAGCACCTATTCTAAAACTTCCTGACCTCAATAAGGAGTTCAAGGTAGTAACTGATGCCAGCATTCTTGCCTTGGGGTGTGTACTTATGCAGGAAGGTCATCGAGTAGTATACTCTTCAAGGAAATTGAAGAGTCATGAAAAGAATTATGCCACACATGATCTGGAATTATTAGCTGTCATCCATGCTCTAAAGCTTTGGAGACACTACCTGTTGGGTAACAAGTTTACTCTAGTAACCGATCATAAGAGTCTCAAATGGATTTTTATCCAGAACGAGCTCAACATGAGGCAACGTCGGTGGATTGAAGTATTGGAGGAATATGATTTTGAAATCAAGTACCGACCAGGGAAAGAGAATGTAGTTGCCGATACACTCAGTCGCAAGGCATTCCTAAATTCCCTAATCTTGCAGAATCCATCAACAGCTAGGTCTCTGGCTACAAAGATATCTATGCCAAACAACCCTATACTTGAACTAGCTAGAGAGGAAGCATGCCATGATTTGGCCTACCAAACAATGATAAAGGAAATATCTACCAAGGAGCAGAATTAGAAGTTGCAAGCTAAGTATCAGGAAATTTCCATTGATAATGGACTTGTCTACTACAGAACAAGGCTGTGTATACCAGCAAGCCAGTCACTTAAGCAGAAGATATTATGGGAAGCTCATGATTCTCCCTTTATAGGACATCCTGGCTATGCAAAAACTCTTAATACAGTTAGGAAGAGCTACCATTGGGAGAGGCTCAAAGGTGACGTTCTCAAGTATGTCACTGAATGTTTCTCTTGCCAACGTATCAAGGCCGAACATGTCATGATGCCAGGGAAACTACAACCGCTTGACATTCCCCAAATGAAATGGGAGTTCATTAGTATGGATTTTTTTGTGGGCTTACCCCAAGTCCAAGGAGGATACGATTCCATTATGGTTGTGGTTGACATGCTTACCAAGGTTGCACACTTGATTCTAGTAAAGACAAACTATAAAGCCTCCGACATTGCAAGATTGTTTATCAAGGAGATATTCAAGCTACATGGTTTACCCAGAAGAATCATTAGTGACCGAGATTCTCTCTTCACATCACACTTCTGGAAAGCTATCTTTGAAGCCATTGGGACTCAACTCTGTTTTAGCACTGCCTACCATCCCCAAACAGATGGACAAACAGAGCGAGTGAATCAAATCATTGAGGATATGCTTAGGGCATACTGTTGTCGAGAGCTGAAGAGGTGGATTCAATACTTGCCATTAGTTGAATTTGCCTACAATGCTTCTTACCAGCAGAGCATTCAAATGACCCCTTTTCAGGCATTGTATGGTCATGATTGTCGAAGTCCCCTAAACTTTTCTGACCCAACCCTAAGAATTGAAGCTTCAAGACAAATGTTGGAGGACATGGATGATCAAATAAGGTCAATAAGACAACACATACAAGCAGCCAAGGATAGACAAAAGGCATATGCAGATTTGAAACGTCAAGAAAGAGTCTTCGAAGAAGGAGACATGGTCTTCATTCGGGTACGCCCTAAAAATACTTCTCTATCCCTAGGAGAATGCAAGAAGCTAAGTCCAAGGTATTGTGGGCCGTATAAAATCCTCAAATGCCTAGGACCCATTGCTTATAGATTGCAACTCCCTGAGAACCTAAAGGTTCACAATGTATTCCATATCAGCCTATTGAAAAAAATATGTACCCAATCCTAATCATGTACTTAATGACCAACAAATTGTAATGCCTAGTTAAGGAGTCCTTGAACTAAGGCCAGAAAGGATCTTAGATGTTAGGGAAAGACAGTTAAGATCTAGAACCTTGAAAGAATGCCTTCTTCAGTGGTAAGATTATCCCAAAGAGGATGCCACTTGGGTAGATGAAGGCACTCTCAACCATCAATATCCCCAGTTTATCTCGAGATGAGGACATCTCGATTTCTCGAAGGGGGAGAGAATGTAAAATTCCGCGTGGAGAAATTAAATCGGACCTTTTTTTTTAAATTTCCCCCCACTATCCCTCCAGCCGACTGACGAACTGGAGGGGGAGGGGAATAGAAGGAGACACTAGGCTCCTTGGTAGAGCCTGTGGAGGGAGGGAGGACATGCGTGTCGACACGCAGAAAGTGAAGATCCCCCCCTCCCTCCACTATATAAAGCATGAGAAGGCGGAGCCGTGGGGAAGGAAAAGTGCTGCTGTGCTGCACAAAGAGTGAGGGAGGAATCCGCAAACGTTGTTGCGCCGCTGGGGAAGCCATTAGCCGCCGAACGAGGGAATGCCATCGCCTGTGGCATCAACGATCGCCGCCATCCCTCATGCCGTCATCTTCCACGTTGATCTGCCGCACTAGAAGCTTCTTAGAAGCTTCTAAGGGGGCTTGCTTAAGCCCCCTTCCCACAAATACTCCTAAGCCCTTGTTTCCCCCCCCCCCCCCCCCCGGGTTTTTAAACCCTCGTAAGGCCTTGGTCTTCCCCCCCCTCCCGGGGTTTTAAATTCCCCCCTAAGCCCTTGTTCTTCCCCCCTCCCGGAGCTTTAAAAAATTTCTCCCCTAAGCCTTGTTTTTCCCCTCTGGAGTCTTAATTCCTCCAAAGCCCTTATCCCCCCCCCCCCTCGGGATTTAATTTCCCCCCTAAGCCCTTGCCCTTTTCTCCTCCTCATAGCTCTTTAGACTATTCAAGTCACACCCATAGGCCTACTTTGTCCTTAGGCTACCTTGCAGACTTCCATTCTCTTGCATTAATTCCTTCACTCACTTTTTAGATCTTCTTGTGCGAGTGCTCTCTTAATTGACCTTTGCGTTCTTAGTTTTATCAAACAACCCGGTGTCCACACACTCCCATGTCCTAAAAATCCAATTCTTCATCATTGCCTCGTATGATATTCCGTAAGGAAGAAATAGCCGTGAGAAAAAAAGATAGGGAGGGAAGTAGAGGGAGTGAAAAGAGGGAGTGAAGGAGGAAGAGTGGGGAAAAGGAAAAACAAAAGGAAGGAGAAGACGGTGGAATTCGAAGAAGAAAAAGGAAAAGGCTATCTCACGTTCGAACTACGATGCCGCCGAAGAAAGTCCAAGGTGTAGCTATGGGAGGGTCATCTTGCAGTATCCATGTGGATATCTCACCTCAAAGCCAGGTTTTTCTTCTTGATGTTAATTTGGTTTTAAGTCAGTCATACAAAGAAAAATTGTTAAGGAAAGATATATTTGTTCAAGTTATTTTTAACGAAGGAGTTAGCTTATGAATGACAATGTATACAAATTAGGTTTCTTCAAATTGCATCAAGCATTATAAAATTATAGGCAAGATTAACCATTTACTATAGTAATATATTCAAATTATATCTTGCACCATTAGTCTTATTCCTTTCGCAACGAATCATGGTAAAATGGCTTAATTCATGGAAGGTTATTTCGATGCTCAAATTACTAGGGATTTATCTTTGCTAGTTGCACATCTTAGCAAGGCAACTGTTGTTATTTGGCATGAGTTCATCTTTAAAGAAAACGAAAGTTAAATGTTAGGAATTAACAAGTATAAAAATTAGATATACGAACTCATTTGGAAAGAAAATGTAATGGGAAATTACTGGATGACACTCTATTAACACTTTTCCCTTACTATTTGAGGACTTGGAACTAATAAAGTATGTATACACTAAATTCTCAGCTAGGCCTTTTGTCCCAAGGAGTATTGTCACCTTTGTATCATCTTGGCATTTATGCTATATGCCAAATTAAACTGTATTGATTGGGAAAGTTAATTGTCACAAGGATAGTAAAACCCTGACAAGACAAGTAAGATTACCTTCCACAAGCTAACCGAACCAATCTAAACATAGAAACATTCATACCCTAACACTTGACTACTTTCCTTACCGTAAGGACAATAATTTCATAAAGATAAGGAACTAGGGTTTGTCCCTAAATGAAGAAACCCTAGGCCTGACATACGTCAGCCTAAAGAATCTAAACAGATTATTCCATCGCAGGACTTGTGTAACATGTATGAAATCATTTTGTGATTGATTCACAAGGAAAAAAGGAAAGAACACTTCCTTAGCAGTTTGGCATACAACGGGGTTGATTAATGGAAATGTTTGTGCTTACTAGAGATTTTAGGGCTCTGTTTGAATTATGAATTACAAATTAAACAAGTACCTATACTTCAAGTTAAAGGCCTGAAGGGAGAGGCAACTTCAGTTACCCCTGACTGCCTACCTGACCCTAACCAAGGGGGTTGTTGACCGCGCCGGGAACGTGGACTGAACCCGCCGCGAGAGGTCTCTCCGTTGAGTTCTACTTGGATCACGAGGATGCTTGTGTGCCAGGGGGGGCTCTGGCCGTAAATCCCTCGCCTTCCGGGTCTTGCACAAGAGGTTAACGTGACTCGGGATTGGATCTCGAGGCCCGCATACTAGTTGATGGGCGGAAGCTTGGAATAGTGATCCCTGGAGATTATTGGTTAGCCTTCGGGCAGATTATGGACAAGCCTATGGGCGGAACTTCTTGTAATTCAAAGATAAAATGATGAGATGTTAAAAGAACTCACTTGATATTGTTTTTATATGTCACGTGATAAGATTACGTGAAGGAACCTGTGCTTAACAAGATTAATTAAAGAAGCTGATTGTTATATGTCAAATTAATGTGTTAGATAATTACGTAACTAAAACAAATCGAGGAAAGTGCGGAGGATGGGCCATGGGTCCGTTCTACGGTTGGGTGGTCCCGATAAGCTGGGAACTTTTCTCAGAAATCTCGAAGAACAGCGGAATGATCATCATCATCAAAAAGAATAACGAGAACGATGACCTAGAGTTACGTCTTACCCGATTTACGTTGTTTTAGGGGAACAGAATGGGACTATGCCTTATGGCAGAGAGGTTGAGCTTTGCATCCCTCTCGTTTCCCATTCTCCTTGAACCAAGTGCAGCGTGAATCCGCTTCGGACCTGGCGTTTCTACGTAAAGTAGTTCGCTCAGGTCTGACGCTAGTTGCTATTAGCTAGTGACCCATTAGGAAAACCCTAATTCCGGTTGATCCTAAGTGGGAACGGCCAGGATACTTCCGCTACATGGCAGACGCGTGAAGAACTAGATCACAAAACCCGTAACATTCCATGGGAGTGCCGGGCGGAGCTTTCTAGACATCCTTTCCGATGGACTGCCAAGACGTGTCCTGGATGATACTAGGGGACACGTTACATTTATGAACATTTTCGCTGCTTTAAACGTTGGTATAAGGCCTATACCTTGTAGTGCATGAGTGTAGTTATAAAAAGCTTGAGCAATGTATATGAGTCTTAATCACAAGTCATAAAAGACCTTCAGAATACCTTCAACCTCACATAATATATATGGCAAACACCATTATATCCACTTCTAATTTTCTTCAGCCTTGTAGCTTTCATTGTATCTACTAGGATACCTTGGCCAATGACCATATAATATAGAGTATAGAGCTACTTTTGTAACATGATGTGTTGCCTCATAAATTTTTGTTTTCACTTTATTTTTCAGAGTCCTTATTAGAGTAAGTCTATACCATGAGAACTAATTTAGAGTCAAAATATGCATGCAATCATATACAAGATCCAATGACAAATGAAAGCTGTAGAGATCATATAATCTCCACAAGTATGATCTACAAAAAAGTCTTGCTTTTTTTTAAAGTTCATCCCTATTTGCCTGAGTAAGGATTCTCTCTACCCTAATCAAAGAAGTAAGCATTTCATCACTTGATTTTTTGATTGGTCTATGTTTCAATTGAAACTTGTTTTGATCATATAAGTAATGTCCTCATCCCTCACTTTCCAAGAGGTAGCTATTTCTTTGTGTCTATGATAAAAAGATTGACCACCCTATTTAAAATATCCAATCTTGCACTGAGCTAGATGGTCATCAATTATCATCATTAGCATGGCACATGCAATGAATCTTCTACTAAGAGAATTTCTATGTTTAGTAATGTGTGTGATTGAATAGTTGAAATCTACTTTAAATCCATCAACAAAAATACTTTCCAAACTCATCAAATCAATGGTTGCATGAAGACATGAAAAAGCTTGCTAGAGCTCCCAATCACCTTTTTACAGCTAAATGGGATAAATAAAATTGGTATAACTCCGATAAAAGAGTTCTTTCCAACATTGAGAACCTTGAACTCAACAACTTCACAACTCTTTTGGGTTGTCTTTGAGGCTTGAAACCTATCCTAGTGTAATAATGAAGAAAAATTTCATGGATCACCCTATTCATTAAAACAAAAAATATATATATTTTAGTAATCTATATCAAACACTATTCAAGGGATTTTTAAAAAAATTACATTGCAATAAAGTGTACATTGTAGAGTCTTTTGTCCTTGTATGTGAGTCTGACATGATTTACAAATAGACTTGTAGGTTTTCTATGTCTCATCCCAACCATGTACAAGTGTTGATGACCTTTGGGAAGGAGACCATGCTTTATATAATTTCTTGCAATGTATACTATTATATATCACTAAAAGCTCAATGTATGATTCTTGATCCTATAAATATTTTACACTCTTGAAATTTGTGCCATCCCAAAACTCATTTATCCATGAAGTACCAATTGCATTATCATCTATTATCGTTTTTTTATAGTTCTTTACATTTCCAACAATTCATGATAGAGGGTTCTACTTTTGGTTAGTAGTTGTAATTATTTAGTAATGGAGATATAATCAAAAGAATGTATATATTTCCTAGGTAGTGTATAGTTGGAATACTTTTCACAAGATTGTGACCAAGCACACTTTCACTTCTTCCTTCCCATGGCATTGAAGTTACATTGACATTTAAGAGTGTCTCGAGTATAGTTATCTTCCTTGCTTGGTTGGTATAGCAACGGTGTATGAGAAGAACTCTCACATCCTTGGCATATTCTACATCATTGAGAGTTAATTATACCAAGTTGTGTTAACATGACATTGAGTTTCCCCCAACAAGTAGGAATACTTATACCACCTAAATCTCCATTCCATTTGTTGGGTAGCTACACTAGTAGTTTGCCTCTTGAAGCAAACATATTGTTTGTATAAGTTTGAGAAGGCTTCCTCCCAATAATATCACCAAACAAAATCTGAAACATCTTGTCTTGAAACTCAATGGGAGCTTGGTGTTCATCCCAAAGTGCTTGCATTTGAATTAGTCTTTGAATGATTTTATCAAACAAAGATGGTTCAATATCATCCATCTCAACCTCATCATCTACATGTTCATCCAAGCTATCAATCTCATATGAGAACTCATTTTGGGCTTCATTATCCAACTCAATGTGACACCCTTCTAGAATGTCATCCAATAATAAATCATGAGAGTCATATAGAACTAGATGGGTTGTAAGGCTCTTGAATCTCTCCTCAATTTTTTGGAGTCATGCATAAGCTAAATGAGGAAACAAACTTCCGGCACCACAGTATGTTTTCATCTACACCATGCACATATACATCTAGGCAATGATTGAGATGATACATGACTTGCAACAAGGTTGTCATCACTCATAGTAGCATTATCTGTCAAAGAGTTTTGACCAGTTTCATAAGCCATAGCTCTGATGGATGTATATTTCCATTAATATCATGACAACTCTATGTATTATAAGTTTATCTTGTAACATCTTGATAGTGAAGAGATGAATGTCTGCACTTGTAATTGCATTGACATCTCATGATACAATTCATTATAACTACCTAGAATATAGAAATTAATGAAAGAAAATCAGTCCATATATTCAAAATTTATGTCAAAGGAAGAATCTTTGTGACATAATGAAAGCATTTTCATGAACACTTATGTCAAAAAGACCAACACAATTTTCAATCATTATTGTTGCTACATAAATATAAGTTATCCTAATACTAGAGATGCAAAACCAAAATTGCATACTAGATGATTTGAGATGCTAAACATAATACAAAAAGGAAGGTCATGTCCTTGGAACTTAGTACTTCCTCACAATAATTATCCATTCTGATGTGGTTAAACATCATCTTGTATGATGATAGTATAATTTCTATTGCACGATTCTTTCAAAGCTTCAAATTATGATTATATTCATGGTTATTACTACACATGCAATATGAGATCTCCTACAAATTCTTTTATTTACATAAAAGCATAGCCATGGCCAACATGTGAGCTTAAGTTTGAAACCCTAGCTTGAGTTTGATTAACTAGTGGTCAAGTTTATCTCAATGTTCTAGTGTAACTCCACAAATACAAGAAGAAGATTCATTCAAAACCTTACCTTTGATTGCAAGGCCTAACAAATATACTATGGTTTTTAAGCTTTAAAATGCTTTAATCATGCATCAATCTATAAGTGCTTGAGAATATTATCAAAGTTATTTAAAAAGGTGTAACTCTTTTTCTTCTTAAAATGAGGCACACCTCTTTGTTTGTAACCCAACCTTGGAGGGTTCTTAATATTTCACATATATTTAACACTTTAATAAACTAGATCATGGTTTGACACCTTAATATGTCACATCAGTTTATATAAGGCATATAAGATGCTGCATACAACGACCAAGTACTTCATGAAAATACACTTAGTAATCAAATTTAAAAACATTTAGCTCTATCTAAAGTGAGTGGTCTAAAAAGATTCAAAGCCTTGAACATGCTTGCATATTAATATTTATTATGCCTTAACATATATATTAGATTTAAGGCTAATTCAAGAGCCATAGCACACCTCAATGTTTAGGGACTTCCCTTACTTTTTCTTGTATGATACCACAAATTCAAGAAGAACATTTATTCACAACATAATATATGACATGAGAATAAGTCTCAGTGGTAACATATGTTTTGGTGTCTGAAAGGGTTAATGACAACAACATAAGAAATGTATAGGAAGGAAAATATAACCAACTATATGAAAGCATGCTTAGTATAAATTAGTTATTTGTTCTTTGCATAAATGATTATGTTAATTTAAAAAAAAAAACCATATCATTTCAACTAGCAAAGAAATATTTGCATATAGTGATTGTGATCAAGAAGCACTTGCATATGCTTGAACAACATTCTCTATAAAAGTGCTTCAATTCATGATTGAAATCAAGATATTTCCCAATAGAAGTACTTTGCAGTTTGGGATGTCAAAGTGAAGCTATGATATTGAGCATACCTGGAGGTGCAAAGATCAAAGATGAGTTTGCCAAAGGAAGCAACACATGCTAATGAAGCCATAGGAAGAGGCACTCTCTAGTGTACCCTGGAGGTAAATGTCTATATTTCAATTATAATTTGCAGTGACATCTCATAACGTAGTTCAATGTAGCTACTTGAAACATATACATCTATTAAACATAATATATATATTTATTCAAACTTTATATTAAAGGAAGAGATCTTTGTGAACCAATTTAGAGCCAAAATATGTATGCAAAAGAGCCATGTCTATTCAATACTAGCATAAAAATCAATGATCTAATTTGCACATCAAATTTAAGAAACGTCTTGATAAGAAATGCCATCAATGAATCTATGCATTAGCATGACATACTTAACAGGTACTACAATGTACTTGCAAGATAAAAAGGCAAAGCTTTATAGAGAGGCCTACTAAAGAAAGAAAGACTATCCAATGTACATGTCATCTAAGCTTTGTTTTTCAACTGTCCCCTCTTCTCTATAGTCTTTGAAAGGTTGATACATAGCATAAGTGGCTACGGCAATGAGAGTGTACATCTATTCTATCTAGTACTCCATTGATTCATGTACTCCATATAATCTGACTTCTTGTGTAGAAGCTCACATCTAACTATGTTTTGTAGGTTGTTTCTACATCAAGAGCTCACTTAGATGGACTCCATTTAGAAAGTAATGGAGTTGGATCTAGTAAGAGTAGCACTCATCAAAGGTTATAGCTAGTGGCATCTCTAGAGAGTGGCCCTAAATCTCATGTGGATATCATGGAAGGTAGATTGGAAGGAGATGACACCTTTATGTGCAGTATGATATGTAGTTTTGAGACCTTTATCTCAAAAATCCTTGCTTGACATTGAAACCTATGTTGGAAAATGTTGCAATGGAGACAGAAAAAATAGAAAGTGTGGTGTATCAAACTAATATAAACACAAAGCACAAATTGGAAGGTACTCTTAAAACCTATGGACAATGTGGGGTACATAAGGAGCAACTAAGCATGGACCAACATAAATATAGAGTCTACAAGTGTAGATCATAATTACATCTCAAATATTCACTCAAGACAATATTTAAGGACTTCAAAGATATGCAAATGCCAATGAGATGTAGATTGAGGGAGTTGCGAGAGAGATTTGTTACACATTTAGTCATGTTTGGTTGACTAAGTGAGCTCATCAATGGATTATGTGGGGAGAAGGCATATCCCTAGCACCTCTTATAATGCTTCCAATTATTCCACAAAGATGTCAAGCTACTAAGCACTTGTAAGAATTTGGTTGGAAGTCTAACAAGAAAGGCTTCCCACCTCCGTTCATTTGGTTGGAATTCTCTCACCTCCGTTCATTTGGGCAAGCACTTACACTACCCATGGAGAATTGCTCACTCAATAATTGGAAATCAAAGGTGATAATATCTAATTTCAAGGTTTGATACTATTCTTGAAGGCTTAGCTTCTAAAACATGAAAGCATCTTTTAGGGTGAGGCTTGTTGTATGGAATGGAAACCATTAAACTTGTGGCCTTCATGGCCTAGCAAGTTGTGTTTTAGGATTATGAAGAAAAATTTCAATGATAAATACTTATTTCTCAATCCACATATGGTTACTCATACTACTATGGTAGATTGTAGTCAAAAGTGAGCAACTCTTTGCTCAATGAAAGAAGTTATACAAATAATGACACTTTTATCTAGCAAGAGCATTAGAATATCTTACAAACATCGGAACATTACAACCATCTAGATCATCCTACAAATACTAGACCATTATAATCATTGACATCATCAATCAAAGCTCTGTAATGCTTCAGGAGCTTGATGATTTCTCACCCATAGCTCATAAGGCGTTTGATGAGGGTAATGTTTACATTTTCATGTCCAAGATTATGATTGTGGATACTAATTTTCTTGAATTAATCCATGAATTGTATATCAATCCATGCAAAGATGTGTATGACAATATATTAGGCTCTTTATTAAAACATGGTCATGTGTGAACATTATCATGTGTGGAAGAGATATCTAATTCATGTGTGAACATTATCATGTGTGAACATTGTCATGTGTAGAAGAATCTTGCTAGATTGGCTTCATTAACATTAAAATCCTATCCTATACTATCATAAAGTATGATGCATAAAATAAAAGATACTCATATAATCTCTCAAGGTTTTATCATGTACAAAACCTATATGGTAAAACCACATTAAAAGGGTAGCAGAGGTTTGTGATAGTATATTAAAAGGGTAGTGGAGGTTGTTCTAAGCTACTTAATTTGGTTACAAAAGGGTTTAAATAAATAGCTATTGCATCATATCATACCAATATTCATGGGGGCATGCAAGCCACAATAAATACAAAATGTAGATCAAAGAGGGGACCATCCTTAGAGGAGGATTTAGGGAGAGATATATGATAATATGGAAAATAAATTCCTTTTTTTTAATGTGGTACAATGAGTATGCAAATGATATAAAACAAATTGTTCAAACACGAATTAGGGACATGTGCCATTTTCATTTGAGCGATTTGTGATTGATGATCCATCAAAGCTTTGCTCTTACAACCATTGGATAAAAAATGTGCAAATGAGGATAAACTTGCCAAGGAATACATTCATCACACTTAAACACACATACCCACGCACTTGCACATACATATGATCCCAAATAATGTGAGGTTTGGCATGGAGAGTGGTGATTGAGTTGGTCAAATTAGTGCCTTCCCATGGTATATTTGTTTCACTTAATTTTATGAAGTTAATTTAAAAAATCAAAACAATGAGGCTATATATCTCCACTTTTATAGAAAAAAAAATTTAATGATGTGTTTCATGCAATGCACATTGATAGTGATTGAGACTTGCCTCACGAAAGAGCACTTGGAGGTCTTCACAAAATTCTTAGGCCTCCGTATGGATTTGATTTTGAAATTCATTTATCATATGAATATGACTATTGGCATGCTTATGGCCTCTTCAGAAGTATCTTCTATCGTCAAGGCTAAGGAGATATGGACTCAATGTATGATACAACTTCAAACAAATGCAACTTGCTATATCACTACTTTAAGAGAAAATGACATAGCAATGACACTCAAGAAAAGAGTGTGTAGAGCTCTAGCTGCAAAAGAGCTTCAATTACTTCAAACCTTTTCAGGGTTATTTGATGAAAGGTTGAGAACTTTAGAAGTGACATAATATAAACAAGTCTTTTACAAGGGAGAGGTGTATCGTAGTGAATATCATGTGGTTGTTAAACATGATGAATATGATTCTCACACACCATTGATAGGAAATTAGAAAGCAAAAATAAATACTATATTTGGTGTATTCTAGAGAGAGAAGTTTATGCTCTTTGTGTGGGTATTAACTATTACAAACACTGCATTAGAGTTGAAAATGATATTGAAGTTATTATTGTAGACAAAACTACAGGGATGAGTGTACTTGAGAAAAACCTACTTGTGTACAATTGGAATTATATAAGACCATTGAGTTCTACTTTTCACAATTCCTCTTTCTATTGGGAATAGGATCATTGCATTTGAAACCAAAGATTTACAATATCAAGTTAGATTACTACATCTTGGTTCAATAGGAGGCATTCCCCCATGGTGGGTAGAAAAACGAGATATAATACTACTAAGAGCTTCACAAATTTCAAGTGACTCGATAAATAGTAATTTTGCACATAGCATAGTACGCATGATAGATCACGAAAAAAAAAATCTTCAAGTTGGATGGTTATATGCTTATGGTGAGAATGAGAAAAGATGGAAGATAAATAAGGAGGATAATTGTCTTTATCTATGGGATTCCATTTTCAAAGTTCTAAAAACTTGGATAGTAATAAAGAGGAAAAATGTGTTTGTTAATGGTGTGACAAAGCTATTATCAATGGTGTGCAAAGTGATTGTCTAGATACTTAATATATCCATAAACACCATATTAGAGAATTTGGGAATCTCCCAAGTTCCACTTTTGAATAAGGGGTAAAGATTTGGCCATGTGGCTAAATCTTAACCCATGCTTCAAAGTGGAACTTGGAAAATATACAACATATATAATAATTAGACTCCACTTTCAACTAAGGGGATAAGATTTGATCATTTGGCCAAATATTAACTATATTGGGAATCCCCAAACTATATGAGAATTTTCAAATTCCCTAATACAATGTTCATAAGTTTTGAGCCATCCAAGTTTCTTGTAACAAAGTAAGTAAAAAAACGTGTATGTCTTGGATTTTGTTTTTACTTTGCATTACATAGCATCTTTTCTCTTTGGAATCTCAAAGTTTGGTTAATGAGTTTAACTTGTACTATTAAGAGTATCTTAAAATTTTCCTTGGGCATAGTATAGAACCCCTAATTCACCAAGAGCTTTATCATTTTTATGAGGCTAAGATGAAGAAAGGTGTAGAGGTAATGAAAATAGTGAAGGCTCTTCTCAATGAGGATCTTGTGAGGATGGTTCCTCATCAAGATCCATGTTGAGCTCTAAAGAGGAGGATTCAAGCCTTGCGATTTAGCAAAACAAAGGTTGTCAAGTGATCACCACCCCATAGAGTAAAGGAACAAAGTCAACACTTAGAGAGACTCCTTCATATGATCTAATTTTTCATCCACCTCCACTAAGTAGACATGACAAAAATTAAAAGTATAATGCGGCATTTTTTAAAAGTTTCTTTCTAGATCAAAAGCTTGTATTGATTACCAACTATCACAATTAATAGTCACTTTAGGGATAGAAATGTGAAATAACTCTTTATACACAATAAGAAAGCACAAGAAAGAGTTAGATCAATCATTAGTGATGAGCACTATAATGAGATAAAGCCTCTTGTTTTCAGAGCCACAAGCTTGATGTGGACTCAAGATGATATTTGTGATTGGTATGTGGGGTCTGCTCAAGGAAAAAGAAAGCATCTTGCAAAGAAGGAGAAGGATACCACCTCAATCTCAAGTCTCTTAACTACGGTAAGGAGTAAATATTAATTTTATATTCTAATATCATTATTTAATGTCAAATGCTACTAGGAAAGTTTATATTATTTGCTCAAGAGTGATTGAGATTACAAGTAATTTTTCTTTACAATGTAAAAAATAGACAAACCCAAAAGGTTATTGATAATAAGTGAATTATTTCTTTCATTGAACTAATAATATTTGGCATGAGTTTTGTTCGTAAGGAAAAAGGAAGATTAATTGAATTTACCTAACCTCAAATCAATAAAGTGTAGGATTGAAAAATCAATTGACACAGATAACAAATCGTGCGGAGGTGATCTCGATATTAGCTTCTTAAAGTTAACCAAATTAACATAAACTTAGAAATACCTATGCTACAAAATATTCATTGGGAATGATTTAAAATCCAAGAAAAGTTTATACCTTAAATACTTGCCCACATTCCCTGATTGTAGGGTCAATAAATCGTAAACGTAAAAGAACTAGGGTTTATCCCTGAGTTTCTTAAAGAAAATAATAAAATCTAGGAAACCCTAGGTATGACAAACGTCAGCTTAAAGAAACTTAAACTGATTGTTTCGTAACTCCATTATTGCATAGTATGATACAGGACTTGCGCGGCAAGTACGAAGTCATTTGGTCTTGTGATTGATTCACAAGAAGAAAGGCTAAATTTTCGCAACAAGGATGGCGGTTCCTTACACAAGTTATCTTGCAAAAGGATGAATACATTGATATCCTTCTAAGTAAGGAAGGTTAAAAATCGAAAACTAAAGTATCCAATGAACTTTAAGGTTTGACCAAGTTGGGTTAATAGGGTACGCCCTAACCTAGAATATAAGAGATCTTGCCAAGTTTCAAGACACCCCGAATCGAAAGCTAGATGCATTCGAAAGGAAAGATTCCTTCCTTAGCAGTTTGCCAACAACAAAAATCGATCAATGGAAATAATTGTGCTTGCTAGAGATTTTAGAGCACTGTTTGACTTGTTTGACCAATGAATTACAAAGTAAATAAGTATCTATACTTCAGGTTGAAGGTCTAAAGGGAGTGGCAGCTTCAGTTACCCGTGACTACCTGCTTGACCCTAACCAAGAGGCTAACGTGACTCGGGATTGGATCTCAAGGCCCGCATACTAGCCTACAGGCAAAAACTTGGAATAGTGATCCCTGTGGATTGCTGGATAGCCTTCGGGCGGATTGTGGATAAGCCTACGGGTAGAACTTTTGTATTTCAAAGATAAATATGATGATATGTTAATAAAGAACTTGTCTGATATTGTTTTTCCATGTCTTATGATAAGATTACGTGAAGGAACCAGTGCTTAATGGATTAATTAAAGAAGCTGGTTGTTACATATCCAACTAATGTGTTAGATAATTACGTAACTAAAACAAACCGAGGAAAGTGCGGAGGATGGGCCATGGGTCCACCGTCCTACGGTTGGGTGGTCCCGGTTGGTCGGAAACTTTTCTCAAATCTTGAAGAACAGCGTAATGATCGTCAAAGGACACGAACAACGAAAGCGTTGACCTAGAGTTATGTCTTACCCGATTTACGTTGTTTTAGGGGAACGGAATGGAACTATGCCTTATGGCAGAGAGGTTGAGCTTTGCATCCCTCTCGTTTCCCATTCTCCTTGAACCAAGTGCAGGGTGAATCCGCTTCGGACCTGACGTTTCTACATAAAGTAGTTCGCTTGGGTCTAACGCTAGTTGCTGTTAGGAAATGACCAAACAGGAAAACCCTAATTCCGGTCGATCCTAAGTGGGAACGGCTAGAATACTTCCGCTACGTAGCAGAAGCGGAAAAGCTCTAGATTGCAAATCCCGTAGCATTCCATGGGAGTGCCGGGCGGAGCTTTCTAGACATCCTTTCCGATAGTCTGCTAAGAAATGTCCTAGATGATACTTGTGGACACGTTACACAATCCATTCCCACTCAGAAGGTTTTTGCCATAGAAAACAAGGAGAAAGGGAGGGGAGTGATGGTTGGGCTAAGGGAGGGTTGCAGGAGGACTATTCAATGCCCTTTGACAATGAAGATTAGGTGTGGAGAGACTAGGGATAGCATGCAGTCCGAGATTGGTTTGCTGAAGTAAACTCATCACAACTTTCAATAGGCTACTCCAAATAAGGCATACCATATGTCGAAACAGAGCTTATGACGAGTAATTTTAGCCTATGTAGAATGTATATGCATGTGATTTGAGTAAGTACAAAACTATTCTAAAACATTGTGCAGTCTGTGGGTAGAGGGTGGGCAATTTGGGGCATGACCGGCTAGTCTTCCAGTCGTTGGGGTTCACGGAGGTAGGGAAGTTCATTGAGGATGGTTGTTGGGCGTGAAGAGGCTTCTTCCAAGGGTAGGCCTTGCCATTTGATGAGATATTCCTTGATGGATTGAGACCGTAAGTGCTTATCTAGCTACCCAATGATTGCTTAAGGGACATATTGAGTGATGCCCTCTTCATCTATGGGGGGAAGTTCTTCCACATAGTCCACTAAGGAGCCTACAAAGGGTTTCAGCTGACTGACATGAAACACATTGTGGATTTTGGTGGTAGGGGGGAGTTCTAAGCGATAGGCCAAGTCACTCACTCTCTTTAGGATTCGGTATGGGCCATAGAAGCGATGGGCTAGCTTGTTACTACTGGCCCTCTTTGAGAGTTGAGTAGCGGGACTTAGGCACTTTCAAAAGGACCAATTCCATCTCTTCGAACTCCAAATGCCTTTGCTTTTCATCAACATAGAGCTTCATGTATGTTTGGGCCTTTTAAAGATTCATTTTTGATTGCTCAAGTAAAGCTTGCATGCGATCCAATTCAGCTGGACTCTAAGGGTTGATCTTATTAGTAAACATGACTGTGGGAAGGGGAACCTTATACCCATATAAGGCCTCAAATGGGAAAACTCCAATGCTAGAGTATGTGGATTTATTATATGCAAACTCAACCAAGTGAAGCCACGTATCCCAACTGTGTTGTACATTATCGCAAAAGTGTTGTACATTATCGTAAAAGTGCCTCAAATATGTCTCAAGCCATTTGTTCACTCTCTCAGTTTGGCCATCAGTCTGAGGGTGGTATGCAGTGGATGGAGCAAGCTTGGTCCCCATGGAGGTGAAAACTGTCTGCCAGAAGTTCCTCATAAACTTTCCATCCCGATCATGTACTATGACTTGTGGTAAGCCATGCAACTTGAAGACATTTTCCATAAACTAAGTGGCAACCTGAGAGGTAGTATATTGGATCTTAGTGGGGATAAAGTGGGCAGCTTTGGTGAGGCGATCAACTACCACATAGATACTGTTCCACCCTTTCTTAGTTGCAAGAAGGCTAGTGATAAAGTCCATTGTGATGTGAATCCATTTCCCTTCAGGGAGATAGGGAGGGGCTGCAAGAGGCCAGTAGGCTTGAGTGTACTATCCTTGTTCTATTGGCATGGAACACATTTGGTCACAAAGTCCTTAACGTCCCTCCATAAGCCTTTCCAATGAAAGATCTTGAAAATCCTGTCATATGTTTTGAAAACACCCAAGTGACCAGCAGCGGGGCAAGAATGCATCTCTTCCATGATCTTCTGCATGAAGGGGGAAGTGTGCGGGATGACAAGCTTTCCATGGGACCAAATAAGGCCATGCTTGAGCTAATATTGGGAGTTTTCCAACCATAACCCCATGTTTTAATTTCTAAAATGTGTGGCTGAAGTGATCATCTAACAAGTAAGCCTCTTGGAGCTCGTCAACCCAATCACTGTGCAATTCAGAGATAGAGGACACTTTGCATGCCCACATTCGAGAGAGTGAATCAGCCACCCCAATATTATCCTTGCCCTGAGTGTGTGAAATATCAAAGTCATAGTTCTGTAAGGTTGCTATCCATCGCCTTTGCTTAGGAGTCAAAGTAAACTAACTCAGGAAGTACTGGAGGACTCGATGGTTGCTATTTACTTGGAAGTTGTTGCCATACAAATAGTGGTGCCATTTCTTGATGGCATGGAGAACGGCCAACATCTCTTGGTCCTATACATTCATTTGCATCTCCTTCTCATCAAGCTTGTGGATTTCAAATGCAATTACACCATGCTCTTACAAAAATATTGCACCAATACCTCGGCTACTAGCATCACAATGAATGGTAAATAGTTTAGAGAAGTAATGGCAAACAAGGATGGGGGATGAAGTAAGCACTTCCTTTAACTGTTTGAACCTATGATTCATAGTGACATCCCCAAAGAATGACTCTTTTTTCAAGCAATCAGTCAAAGGTACTGCAATGGTGACATAATTCGTGACAATCCTGTAGGACTGTGACAAAAAACACTACACGTCCCTTAGTACCAAGGTCTTACATGGATAGAGCATAGTTCAAGGGGCCTGATTAGCCACATCAATAGTATCTTGAGTATACTGAACATAATCCGGAGCATCATTGCATACCTATCAACTCTACCATTAATGCATAAGTACATTCATCGCCATACATCTCCTTTGAAGACTGCATGTACTTCAAGTCTCATACATGGGTGCCATTACCATTGTGGGCTATCCAAGAGGGATCATTGGAACATGGGAGTGGATCTCATGGGAGTACCTGGTCCTGCATAGAAGTATCGGGATCCGGATTACTTGGAGGTGGGCAATGTCGCCCCCGGGCCGGGTTGTGCACCCCTTCAGGGTCTTAAGTGGTAAGGGAGGGTCACCTCTCTTTTGTCTTACCACCTTGCCTGGCATCAGAAATTTTTCTCACCCGGAGTATACATGGCATACATTTTTATTAGGCAATTAGCATGAAATGCATTGGAAAGAAGACATTTGGCCTTTTCATGAGATGCAAGGAACGACATAGGTTGGGGTAGGGGTTACCTTGGTGGTCCAGTGACTCAGTGGCTGCTACTTACCCAATTTACAATGGATAATATTCATTTGGGGCTCATCCAAGATCACAAGTCCAAATGGGGGTTAATGTCAACCATTTCAATAAAATTTAGGGAGAGGTATGATGCATGCACACGAAGAGGAGTGAACTATTAAACCTATGCAATATCGAATCTCTCCAACAATGGATTAATCTCAACACGTGGTTAAATTGAGAGATTAAGATTAGATTGACATACCTCTTTAATGCTTGGGATGACTGTTGAAGCATAAGTCATCATGGTGTCCGATTGCTCCATTGATCAAGTCCGGTTGTTGGTTGGGCATCCGTGGAAGAATACTTCAGCATTCGAATGCTCCTATTGATGAAGAAGGCTCCCATGCTCATCCCCGACCTTGAGCTTCAAAGATGGGAAGCTTCAAGTGAAGCTTTCATGGCTGCACACAAAGCTCCCATGCGTGTTGAACTCAATGTCTTCATCCGGGCAAAAGAAATCATTCATGGGTTGAGGTATTTGTGGGATATGAGCTCTCAAGGTCAGGGATGGCTTCAGCTTGAAGAATCCATGGCTGCCCCAAACTATGTCAAACAGTCCAGTTGTTGTCCACCTTGAAGGTTGAATCTCAAAATCAAAAGTGCCAAGGGGGAAGAGAGAGATAAGCCGAATCAATTCCCAGGAGTGGCAGAGAGTGGCTAGGCAACAGTGGAGGAATGGCAGGAGGGTTGGGGAGGGGCAGGGTAGCCAGCGCAAAATGCGTCAAAAATTGTGGGGCTATCCTGCAGGCCTTTTGGGCAGCAACTCCCCCCAGTCCACTACCTGATCAATATCTTGGGGGGTCATGGAAGGTGTTTCTATACTGCTTGATGTTGGGGAGCATCCTCAGGCCAGATCTTGAAGTTTCTTTGGGCTGGTAGCCATGGTAGTTGGCAGGAGAAGAGACAGAGAGAACTGAGGCAAAAGTGACTGAGGTTTTGCCCTCTTCCAACTCCTAGGACTCTAAACTTAGCTTGGAACCCTTAAAATTTGCATGAAAAGAAGTGACGACTTGCTAGTTTAACTGTTTTACCTCCAGATATGTCTAAGTCTCTAGGCATAGCTCCTACTTGCTCCAAAAAGATGAAGTTAACTGCAATCCTTCTTGCTGTACTTGTATCTGTAAGCTGAGTAACTAGGGTTTTTTGGATTTGAAAAGGGAGAAAGGGAAAAGAAGAAAAGGACCAAATACTGAAGCTCTAATACCACTTGTAATGAAATAAGCTGAGAGGAGACATAAGAAGAGTTGAGGAGAGAGAAAGAGAGCAAGAAGAAGAAGGAAGAAAACTAGAAGAAGAGAGAGAAAGAGAGAAGGGAGGAGAGAAGGGAGGAGAAAGTCATGGAAGCTGGAGATGAAGGTGAAGAGTATGATCTTGATAATAAGTAGTTGCCCTAATCTGGGGGTCTTACACCTTAAATACCACGGTCAATGTGATGGGGTGTCTAAACCCTAGTCGGTGTGTATCCCGCTTATTACACTCAATGTATGCAAATTTTGTAAGGGAAAGTCTATTAGAGAGTGATGTTAAGGGCCAAGTTCCACCCTTAATATACCAAACAGATACAAGACTTCCATAGCAGGTAATCAGAATCTGGTTCTGTATGTTGATAATCTAACTTCTCAGATACACATTCTGATCACGACACACTATTCAATATTCACTATTCATCATCATTAACCTTATCAATGGAATCAGATAATTCGAAATATAGTACAGAAAATTAAATATCCACAGGCAGAATCAAGTAACATCCTTTCATTGTCAAGAAAGCATAATTGTCTTCTACAGCAGCGCATTCCATTCTCTCTTCCTTCCACGAATAGTTACATACAAAAAGGTTCATGACTCTTCATTCAAAAAGGTACAACTAACACCCCTACATATCCCTTACTCCCTAAGGCTCAAACTAAAGTGATAAATAATCCCTAACGTTATGACTCTAACACTGGCACACCCGATGGATACTATTTTCCCAAAATAGTTGACCCGGACCCACAAAATCCCTTGATCTTGCTGTCTTCAAATTCTGATCACTTTTCAGTACTAGTTTACTTTTGGTGTATCTTCCATCAGCTGTGCTTCCTCTATGGAGAAATCCACATATGAATCCTGCACATTTGTAAAAACAACATCCTGTTGAATTGGTACATTGTAGACATCTCCAACAGGAATAATTGCCAATCTTTCCTGAATCAGATTTTCTTCCTGAATTACTTCCTCACTGTCTTTCTTGACTTCCTCGGGCTGCAAAGTTTCTGAAAAATTCTTCTCATCAGAAAAATCCAATAACCATTGCTGAATATTCTTCCACTCCTCAGATTCTGACACATCAGTTCTCCCTCTAAAAACACTTCTGTGTTTACTAACAAACTGAATCAGTGCTTTGAATTTGTCTTCATAGTTAGATTGACTACTTTCTGCCTCTTCAGATTTCTTCTGAAACAAATCTGCCTTTTCTCTCTGAACTTTCAAAGCTTTAATCAGTTCTTTCAAAATTTCGGAATCCAATTTTTGAATTGTCAGGGTATGTTTTTGCATTTCCACTGTACTCAACAATTCCTTATTTAACATATTCAGATTAGCTTCTGTTTCTGACTCATCCTTAATCTGAATCATGCCATAAGGTTTCTACATTACCCCTTCCATATTTTTCTATATAGAGTCCCAAACCATATCTCCATTTTCCAATACTTCATTGACCAGATGATTCAAATCATTTTCTGTCAAGAATACTGCATCTACATCAACTTCAACTGAATCAACTGAACCTTTTAATTGATTCTCCACATCCTCCAACACCTTTAGTCTATCCTTCGGCACACCACATTCTGCCATTAACCTTTTGTTTTCTTTTGACAATTCAGTAAGCTCATTATCAAAGGTCAACTTCAGATCTTTTATCCATTCTCTCATTGTATTTGCTTTGATTTCTACTTCTGACAGCTTCCTGTTCATCATTACAATGGTCTCTTCTTTTTCAATAATCTGACTTCTGAAAAAGTCTCCTAATTCCTCAACTTTTTGTGACAACGCATCAAAGTTCACAGGTTTGGCTCTTTCATCTTGCATCATAGACACCAATGCTGTATTTGAATCCTTCAACATCTGAACAGTCTGATTCAAGTTGTGGATATGAACTTGTTGTTTTTCAATGAACACCATAAGTTCCTGTAGTGATTTAACAGCCAATGAAGCTGTCAAATTCTCCTGATCCTTATTATCCACGTTTACTGAAATGTCCAAGTCTTCAATTTTCTGTTTCCCCATCAAAACATCTGATTTCTTCACTAAGTCCGTTTCAGGCTGTACATTTTACTCCTCTTTCTGCTTTTTGCCCAATCTGATTGATATTTTCTTCACAGGAATCCCCTATACTTGGCCTTGCCTGCTAACAGGTCTTTTCTGCAACTGACTTTTTAAATCTGTCCCCAATTCACCTATTTCTTCACTCTGAATCTGAACTTCACTCCCCTGATCCACAAATTCTATTTTCTGATCATGCTTCTGACTTTCAACTGTTGTCTTTGTCTTTACCTTCTTGGTTGGTGGTTCTAACTCATCAGGCACAAGAGTAGAGATAGAAGCTTTTCTAGTACTCCCTGCCTTTCTGTTTTTACCCAAAGCAGAACTTGACAATGCTAACTGAAAAGAATCCACTTTGGCCCCCTCAAAAATCATTCCTAGAATGGCTGAAATTTTGCTATTAGCAGATTGCTTTCTTTTGTCTATACCATGTACTTCCATAACCAATCTGTTGTACATGATATGTGCCCAATTGAATATAATGCTTGATTCTACAGCTACTAGTAAACCAAATGTATCTTTGCTCATGTAGTCGAATTTCACCAGAAGTAAGATCCTCTCCATGAACCATGTCAGCTGAATTCTTCTGTTTTTACTCTTAACCTTTTTGATTACATAATAGTTCTTGCACGTCTCACTTCCTTATGACAGGAAGGTACATCAGCTGACTGCAAACAGGCCAACTGAGTGGGTGCATAAATATTCTGTTCATACTTCTCCCATGGCAATCTAGCATACTCAGTTAGCTTCATCTGCTCCAGCCATAAAACATTATCTTCCTGCTCAATTTTCATATGAACTTGAAAATCCTATAAAGGATACATCAATTTCAAGGCCACATCTCTCACGACGCGCGGTTTCATTTCATAATTGGTAAGATCCTCCTCGCTAGCATCTGAGTCATTTTTTTCAGCCTGTGGTAATTTCTCCTTACCACGAGCAGAACGTCAGACTGGCTCATCAACCATCTTCTTTGGTGAACTGAGTTTTCTCCTCATAGCGAGCAGCTTCGGCAAGAAAAGAACTCGCAAACAAGCACTGAGAAGAAAGTAGAAGTATAGCAGAATGCTCAGCAGAACGTCACAGAAAACGTGAGGCCTTGAACACGCAGAACGCGAATGAACCCTCTGTGCGCGAGTAGACTCCAGTTCGAATAGCTGTTTGCATGCGCCAAACTTTGGAAAACCCACCTCAGCACATGTGAAGACTTGACGTTTGCCATCATTTCTTATTCTCCTTATAATGCCCTTGTCACCCTAGTCGGTTTCAACAATAGAATAATAATACTGTCCTTCAAAATTAGAACATGAGATCGCTCCCACCAAGTCACATTGCACATCTCTAGTGTCATGAAATACACTAGGCAAGAATTTCTTCAATCGGAAACCATTAACAGGTTTTTTAAGCAAATTCCCCTCCAAGTCAGACAAAATAAATGTTCCCTGACCAATGTCCTGAAAAATTGTGTATGGCCCCACATACCTGAGTTTGAGCTTCCCAGGATGCTTGCCCAATTTGGAATTGTACATCAGAACTAAATCCCCTTCCTTCAATTTTTTCTTATTCAGATATTGGTCACTGACCTCCTATTCTGAATCACTGCTGCCACATAAGCACTATGAAACCTATCTTCATCCAAAGTCAACAACTGGTTTAATCTGTGTTGCAATGACTCATCCTGTGTCAATTTGTGTTGCACAGCCACTCTCAAAGATGGCACAATGAACTCCATTGGCACTACAGCTTCCTTTCCATAAACCAATCTGAATGGTGTAAGCGCTGTACTGACTTTAAAAGCTGTTCTGAAAGCCCAAAGTGCTGAATTGAGTTTCAGATCCCAATCCTTCCTGTTTTCTACAACAATTGTCCTCTTCAAGATCTTGACCAAGATCTTATTGGTACTTTCAGCTAACCCATTTGCCTGTGGATGATATACAGAAGACATCTTGTGACTAATCATATGAGTTCTAATCACCTTATTCAGGAAATGAACTCCCTGATCTGAAACCAGTTCAATGGGACACCCAAATCTTGTCATAATATTGTTGTACAAGAAGGAGGCTACACTCCTGGCCTTGTTATCCTTCAAAGCCACAACTTCCACCCATTTAGTACAGTAATCTATTGCAACCAAAATATACCTGTTTTCTATGTTTTGTGTAGCTGGCTTAAATGGACCCATGAAATCCAAACCCCACTTCTCAAATGGGCCTAATGGCAAGATAGGGTTTTGAATCATCCTATCCTTGTTTTTAGGGTAACCATCCCTCTGACACTTCTCACAAGTCTTGGCAAACAAATGTGAATCCTTAATAACTATAGGCCACCATAGACCACTCTGAAATATTTTTTTGCTGGTTATTTCACCTGAGAAATGTCCTCCAGCATCTCATGTATGTGCCTCAGCCAACATTGCAGTTTGCTGACTATTAGGAACACATCTTCTAAGAATCTGATCCACTCCCTTCTTATAAAGATACCCTCCAATGACAGAAAAAGTGATGCTTCTAAGTACCATCTTCCTTTTGTAATCTGATGTTATCCCTTTAGGAAACACTCCCTCTGTAAGATAATTCAACATTTGATCATACCAGTTAGCTGAATCTAAAACAGATCAGCATTAGGTAAATCATTTGAAATTCCTTCTGGAGGTTCTCTTGTCTCCAACCTGCTCAAATAATTAGCAACCAGATGTTCTCTACCTGGCCTATGAACAATAGTATAATCAAACTCCTGTAGCAGCAAAATCCATCTTGCAAATATACTAGTTGGTTTAGGCTTGTTCACCAAATAAATGAGGGCTTGGTGATCCACATGAATCACAATAGGATTACCCAAAAGATAGTGTTTGAATTTTCTTAATACAAATATTACACCCAAACATTCTCTTTCAGTCACATAATAATTTCTCTCTGCTCCTATCATCACTTTGGAGGCATAATAGATTGGTCTAAACCAACCTTTCTGTTTCTCCTGCATGAGCATTGCTCCTACAGCTATATCAGAAGCATCTCCAAAGACATGAAATGGTAGACTCCAATCAGGAGGTTGCATAATAGGAGCCACCTGTAACATCTTTTTGAGTAATCTGAATGCTTTCTCCTGTTCTTTTGACCAAACAAACTGAACATCCTTCTTTGTCAGCTTAGTTAATGGCACACAGACATGAGACAAGTATTTCAGAAACCTACTATGCCACTTAATCTGTCCCACAAATCTGCTTAACTCCTTCAGATTAGTTGGTGCTTTAGCCTTCTGAATTGCTGCCACCTTTTTAGGATCCACCTGCATTCCTTCTTCTGAAATGATATGGCCCAGTAAAATACCCCTTTTAACTGCAAATGCACATTTGGCAGGATTCAGGCTCAACCTAGCCATTCTGCATCTTTCAAAGCACAATCTAAGATGTTGTAGATGATCTTCTGTCTTTCCAAAAACACTAAAGTCATCCAAAAATACCCTCATAAAAGTTGTCAAATATGGAGCAAAAACCTCCTGAACCCATTTCTGAAATGTGGGAGGAGCATTTTTCAACCCAAAGACCATAACATTACTTGCATAAACACCCCATTCTGTCACAAATGCTGTTTTCTCCCTATCTTCCACAGCCATAAGTATCTAATTGTAGCCACTAAGACCATCCAGAAAACTATGCATCTGATGTTCTGCAACAGCATCTAGCAATGTGTCCTGAAATGGTAAAGGAAATGGATCTGTTACAGTTGCTGCATTGAGTTTCCTGTAATCAACACAGATCTTGAGTTTGCCATTCTTCTTGGGTACCACAACTATTGGTGACAACCAAGTAACTTTCTCCACAGGATAGATAAACCCCACTTTCAATAACTTGTCCAGTTCCTCCTTGATAGCTTTAGCATAATTAGGATTCATCCTGTACCTTTGAGAAATAACAGGAACAGCATCCTTTTTCAAATTAATCCTGTGCATACAAAAGCTTGGATCTACACCCTTCATATCAGTATAAGTCCAGGCAAAAATATCCTTGAAATCCTTGAGTAATTTGCCTAAAATTGTTTTAAACTGTCCCTGTGCATGGACACTGACTTTTACCATCTTAGGCTCCTATTCAGAACCCAGATTCATATCCTGTAGGTCATCTTCTTGTACCCTAGCTGTTTTAGCCATTTGTTCCTCAAAAGCTTTCTCTGCCTGTAAGATCTGTTGAATATGCATCTTCTCTTCCTCCTCAGACAATTGCTTATTCAAAACTTCCTCCACTTCAAGGGCTTCCTGTTTAATTTGAACCTGTTTTTCAGAAACTGCAGATTTCCTCTGTTCCTTCAGGTTTTCCAAAATTCTGACAACATCAATGTCAAACACAGGTACAATTGATTCATTCACTTTAAGAAAAGCATCCTCTTCATCATCCTCTACTTCTCCAACCATGTTTATACCTTGTTCATACAAAGCTCTAGTATCTTTTGGCAAAACAACACTAGGTACCATATTCAGATGAATTCTCTTCTTTCCCTTCTTGATTGTTACCCTTGCAGCACCCCAATCCTGTTTCACTTTAGCCTGCTTGAACCAAGGCCTTCCCAACATAAGTGGATAGGGACTATCCCCTTCATCCATCTTAAGAACTACAAAAGTTACAGGAAAGGTCAAACCTGAAATTGTGATTTACTGATTCCTGAGTATTCCAAGAGGCTGGATCCTTCTCTAATCAGCCATCTTCAATTGAAATGGAGCTTCTTCCAATTCAGGGAGATTAAGCTTTGTATACATGAACTCATGTAAAATATTCACACTTGACCCTCCATCCAAAAGTGCTCCCTGTATCTCCTGATTCTAATAAGTCACAGTGATTTTAGGCACTTTATAGTCCACATCCTCAGCTTCAACTTGACATACATCAGGCTCACCAACCTGGTAATCCTCCTCAACAAGGCTTTTAAGCACTTGTCTTTTAAATTCAGGCACGAGACTCAATATTTGATCCATAGTGACTGTGGTATTCTTCAGGACTTCTACTGTTAACTGAGCCTCCTTGGCTTCCTATTGCAGAATCTCCTCCTGAATATCCATCTGTTTGCCTGTCTTCTAACCTTTCAAATCAATACTCTCCTTTTTCTGGTTTTTCTGAATCAGATTCAGACATTCCTGTCTGACTTGTTTCTGTGTATCCCAAAAATGAGGGTTTTTCATCTCCTTATGAGAGACAACAGGGTCGGCAACATACTGTGTCCCTGATTTGGTAACTACCAAAACTGGTGCTACCTTTTCAGGAACACCTTCCATTTGCATACAGTTAGAACAATCACAATGATGCTGAAATAAGCCATGCCTAGTTTTTTGATTCTCTTGCCACCTATCTTCAGAACTTTGCTTTGACTCTTCCACAATCACAACATTGGCCTGTGGAGGTTTATTTTGCTGCAGTTGTGCAGGCTGCCTCTGATTATTGTATCTGATAATAGGTATCCCCCTTTCTTCCCTATGCTTACACCACAGAGGGCAATTTGGACCTTGCCTATGCCCTGTCTTAGCACAATAGGTACATGCATCTTCAGGTCCTTGCTGGTTGGGTGGCACCCAATTGTTCCTTCCTTGAAATCTTCTGGGGCCTTCCCCTCCTCTCTTCCTGTCTCGTTCCACAGCATTGACAACTGGTCCATTAGCTCTCTGTGCTGATGGTCTAGGATTTGACCTGTTATTAGGATTATACCAACAGTTTGCATCTTTATGTCCCTATTTCTGACAAGTATTGCAATAGGGTCTCTCCTTTTTAGTAGAAGTAGAGATTCCCATACTCTTCAATGTTGCAGCAATCTGCTTGCTCAAATTTTGCACCTTGGCTTTGGACTTACCATTACCATTCTTATCCTTTCTTGTTTTGCTCGTGCCTTTATGTTTGTGCTTCCTCTTCTTTTTCCTGCTTTTAGTCTTCCTGTCCTCAGTATTAGAACCCTTTGAATCTGAGTCAGAATCCTCATCTTCTGAATCTGTGCCTAAATCAGTCTCTGAATCTGAATCTGATTCTGTATCTTAGTCTGAATCACTGTCATGTTTCTTCTTCTTTCTGTATTTAACACTTCCCAATCTTTTCTCTGCTCTTCTGGCATCCGTTACCAATTCATTGAAGCCTCGTGCTCCCCCAGGGATGTGTGTACTTGCTACTGCAGTTCGAAGAGTGTCTCTCAAACCATTATAGAAATATTCCCCTAACACTTCATTAGTAGGTCTCTCTGTTGGTGCCAGCCTCCCATTCAAGTCCAAGAATTGCTGTGCATAATCCTCCACTAGGAGCCTCTTTTGTTTCATTGTTTTCAGTTTTTTCAAGATATCAGTTGGAGTCTTCCGCCTCCTGAATCTTGACAAAAAAGCTATTTGCAAAGCTTGTGTGTGAGGAAAATGTGCTGTACCATACTGTATGAACCAACTCATGGCCTTACCCTCCAGTGTGGCAACAAACTGCTGCTTCTTCACATCATCCCCATACAATACTCCTAGTCCACTTGCCTCCCATTTTGTGCTAAATTGAGCTACATGGGCATCAGGGTCTTCCTTCTTGGATTCACCCTTGAATGTGGCAAATTTAACTCTGAGATTTGCTAGGTTAATAGGTTGTGCCATTGGTCCTGGTATTACTGTTGCTGCAGTCTGTTTCCTGATCACTGGTTTAGACAATGAATTAAATTTTAGCTTCCTCCTTGTGTGCTTATGACTCTGAGTTAGTGCCAATGCACCCAGGAATTTGTTTCTATCTCTTTCTTCTGATCTTGGTGTGATTTTTGATTGGTACTGCCTGAACAACATGTTGCTGAGAATCCTCTGCATTTCCTGATCTCTGACTTGGTCCTGCCTCCTCTATCTGGGCTTCCTGATCACTCAGATAACCCAAATCCAGGGTATCAACCTGACTTCCACTATTTGACCTTTGATGCTCCTTTTGTTTTTGCTTCTCTTTCTCTTCTAATTTGGCCTGTAACCTGGTATAATAAGGTCCAAACCCCTCACCTCTGTACTTTTCAGTAGACATGCACTACACATCTTCAAGCTTATCTGTCTTTAGTTCCAAGGGAAATAATACTCACAGCAGTGGCAGACACACCAGCCCTTTAACTTTTCCGCCACACCAGCCCTTTAACTTTTCCGCCAAGGTCTCCAAGCAATTGAGGAAAATCAATGTTCAGAAATACCGGATTATAAATTGAATCACCTCTTGCTCTGTTTGCCAGTTCTCAAATTCGTGCAGTAGGGCTTGGGCACATTCTTCAAACTCCTCTTCCTCAGTGGTGCAGTGCCTAAATTCCTCAAGCCAGGTTAACATTGCCACCTGTTTGTTGAAACTGAATTCCTACACTGGCGCGGTTCATTCTCTCTATCTATGCCTATCGCCCAATGAAGAGTTGCAGGATCGCCAAGTGTTAAGGGCCAAGTTCCACCCTTAATATACCAAACAGATACAAGACTTCCATAGCAAATAATCAGAATCTGGTTCTGTACGTTGATAATCTAACTTCTCAGATACACATTCTGATCACGACACACTATTCAATATTCACTATTCATCATCATTAACCTTATCAATGGAATTAGATAATTCGGAATACAGTACAGAAAATTAAATATACACTGGCAGAATCAAGTAACATCCTTTCATTGTCAAGAAAGCATAATTGTCTTCTACAGCAGCGCATTCCATTCTCTCTTCCTTCCACGAATAGTTACATACAAAAAGGTTCATGACTCTTCATTCAAAAAGGTACAACTAACACCCCTACATATCCCTTACTCCCTAAGGCTCAAACTAAAGTGATAAATAATCCGTAAGGTTATGCCTCTAACAAGTGAAAATAACAGAATAGAATTGAATGTAAGTAATTTTATCAAGTTTATATCAATACATGCATCTTAAGGTGACATTATCAAGTAAAATAGTTATTACGCTTAAGATCATGATTTGGTGTATTTTGAAGGTTGAAAAAAATAGTAAGGTGCTTTCGGATTGTCTCCATAAGACAAATACACATTGTTCAAATGAGAAATTATGTTTTATGTTATACCTATTTTTAAAGGAATACATTAGTTTTGTTTAATTTTTAAAAAACTTCATACATAATATTATTTTGTATATTAGGTTCATGCAAGCTCCAAAGTAAATATTAGAGTCAATATAGATAATGATTTTTTTTTCAAAAGTGATCACAAAAAGTAAGTATCTCATTTTTAATATTTATAGTAAAATATATTTCATATGCATAAGGACACAAAAGACATTTCAAATGACTATAAAGATGGAGTAGTATTTATTAGAATTGACTTTTGTAAATGAAAATTTAAAGAAGTTCAAGGCATGCTTTGAATTATTTTTCTGTTAAAAACAAGAAATATAGTTATCTTTTTCAATGAAAATAGCAGACTTCATGAAGATATTGAATTTTACTTTTTTTAAAGGCTCTTGATGATATATGTCATGAAGGCGGTCAAAAGGCTGTCATTCCTATGTAAAAAGTAAGTTTTTTTCTAGTAATTTGGGTAGTTGATAGCATGATTTGGTTTTGTTTTTAAGTGTTCAATGAACATGATCAAGAAACCATTTCTATGAAATTTCTCAAAGTCCATACAATAGTGGAGATGCACAAATAGTTGAAGTTGCACTATGTTGGTTTGAGGAAGGAGATGTAATCTTTTTGTCAAAAAGGCATTAAAAGTAACATGAATACATTAAAGGAGGGCTTCATTGATTTCTTGCTATCTAAAAATAAAGTATGTGCAAAAAAATGTTGAACTTAGATCTCACACTTTATGATGTCAATATACTTGAGTAATTTATTACAATTACAATAGATGACAATTTATGCTAATTGTAAATTTTTATCTCAATTTTATCTTCATTACTCTTGAATTTTTATATTTTTGAGTTCTAAATAAATCATTATTTTGTACTCTTTATTAAAATTGACATGTGATTGAGCTTGTGAAGAATTTATTATACTATATGTGATATATTTATTGAAAGTTAGTTGCTTTATAAAGCAAGGTTAAGATTTACTATAATATACCTTCATTTACCTTTCTACTAAGATTTTTTGAATATTATATATATATATATATATATATATATATATATATATATATATATATATAGTGAAATCTCCATATAGAAAAAATTTGTATTATATTGGAAAAGTATATTATCTATATAGTGATAAACTACTATATGGTGGGATGCCTATATAGGAAATTATTTTCTATCTAAGAGTGTTTTCTTGACATAGGGAATAAAAGCCTACATAGGAAAATATTACCTATGTAGGCACTTTTTCTCAACATTGAAAAAAAAAGCTTATGTAGGAAAATATTACCCATCTAAGAATGTTTTTTTTGACATAGGAAAGAAATGCCTATAATGAAAATTTTCCTACCTAATTTATATAGGAAGAGTGCCATTTTCCCTAGTTTGAAAAATCCCTAGATGTATGTATTTTTGTGTAGTAAATTAGGTAATAAATCTTTGCATGAGTAGAAACATCCCTAGATCACACTATGGCATGTGAACAACTCCATCAGGAACATCTAAAGGATCTATCTTTGCCTCAAGCTCAAGGTAACATAAGTAGGAATCTTTTACCCTTCTAAAGGCTTAATTCAAAATTTATATATAGTATCTTCTAGGTCATACTAAAGACATCAAGCTCTTGGTTTGAGAAGACATGGAACATGATAGTTAGAAGCTACGTGATTGCTAACTACATGTTATGGAATTAATTTATATTTAAGAGGTTTGTGAAGATCAAACTTCTTGCTCCCTAACAAGATGTAATGATAGCGAGTATGCATCACTAAATTAGGCTTCCGCAATTAGATAGTGCTACATAGCTATGTTATCCTCATGTGGAGCTTTCTCATAAAGTATAGATTTGTATGACATTATGAGAAACATCCTAAGCCACTTATGCGATGCTCTCTATTAATCTCCCAAACTCTTTCTCTCATCTACCTTAGTCTCTTCTAAGCATAACATTAAGTTTCCACCCTCTTGATTGGCTTTTGATGACCTTGAGTGGCAAGCTCAAGCTCCCTATTCCTTCACTAATGTCTTCATGGCCAAATTATAGCCGTAGCATCACCACTTGGAATGTAGGGGAGGGGATCCTACGAAACCACTATGGTGACCGGTAGGAGAGTTGGGAAGGGAGAAAGATTAGGTGGACTCATGAGCAACAACATATTGCCTCTGAGCACATTGTCTCTAGCCTTATGGATCAACTTCAGTATTGGATGATGTCGAGCTTGTTAGAGTATGCAAAATGGAGGTCCCTTCTTGGAGTTGGTGTGGGACTCCAAGCTATGATAGTTGATAGCATATGCAAGTGCCATAACACTAGCATTAGTGGTGTTGATTGCCCAGCCAAGAATCTGATAGCAGTTGTAACTACTTAGGGTGGCATCCCGATGATGATTCAAAGCATTCAAGAGGATTACATACTTTGTGGTGACTACAATGTGCTCTCCTGACATTGCACCTATGGTTTCTAGATCCTCTGAGGTCCATCTTACCCCATGCCTATGCCATTTTGTTCTCTCTATAGCCTTCATACAATAGATCAAAAAGCCTTATCATGTGATTGATACATGTTCTCTTTCATCAGCATGAGACTGCAGGAATCATGCTCATCCCACGACGATTAAGGAAACAGGAAGTACGAAGAACATCCAATTATTCTTATTATCAAGCAACTCCAATACTCCTATGTCCAATGTTCTAGCATAGTCATCCTCAAGGAAGGCATGTCATTAACCTATCCTTTATGCTCATGACAATCTGCCATATACCAAAAACCTCCCTTTCTCCCACTATGATAAGCATACCCCTTCATGATTACCTTTTAATGTATGATGAGAAAAAGAAACCATAAATGGCCGCCCCTCTCCTTGAGGGCCCCCATAAAGCTCTCTCACGAGGACTAATAATAGCCTTTCGTTTCCTCCATCTTTATGGCTCAGAATAGTCTCCTAAAGGCATCAATAGTCCTAGCTTTCAAGTTAAGGGTAGACAAAACAAACACAAGCACATCTACATACATCTAAATCTCTAGATTATGTAAGTTGATCAACAACCTATGGTTTTCTACGAGTGGACGCTCAGCATTGTGATAGCATCACCATGTCTTGTGATTCTAAAATAACATATTTTTTCTTACTAGTGGGACTTATCCATGCCTTTAGTATTCTGTATTAATAATGGTACATCATTGTCATTAAAGTATGCATCATGCCTTAATAGTAGTGTATAAGAGAAAAGATTGTGAGGACTACAATAAACTATAGAATCTATTAGCATTTACAATCCTTTTAACTAATTTCTAATTGCTCTACTAAAGTCAAAAAAATTGCTCACAATGTTTTCAATTTGCCTCACGAGTCGCATAATACTATCAAGCTCTATCAACTACTTCCAACATTTGTTTCCTATCATTGGATCCCTAGCCATATTAGTTGTTCGGTCACAAAGTTCTTTCCAGTGTTCCCAAATTGCATTGGGTTCAACATGTCAGATCTCAATATGTAATCTTATGTTACTTCAACTATAACGAAAGCAGTCAAGGGGCACTTGTGCCACTTTTTTAGCTACTTATAAGACTAGCTTTGATATTTGACATTTGATGTGATGTCATTAGCTGCCATCACATATAATCACCAATTAAACTAGATTACCAATTGAAAATCACTTATATAGAGAAGGCATCTAATAGGCTCTAAATATAATTGAGGAAATACCCCCAAAATTTTAAGAGAGAGGGAAGAAGGAAACATAGAGAGAGAGAGAGAGAATATAAATAAAAAAATGAAGACAAAATAAAAGATGCTCAAAGCACTGGACTAAAGGTAGCGTGAAGTATTGACGTAGCACCCATGCAAAGTAACACGAGAATACAAAGAAATCCTCACCTTTTTAAAAAAATGTGGAGTCTCTCACAATTGGTTTCTATACGACTCAAGCATCCACATGGACCCTCTTGCCAATTGAAACATGCCTTCGAATCTCGATACGAAGCATCAAAGAATACCAATGCTACCAAGAGAACACCAATGCTAAGTGTTTGGAGAATCTAAATACGATGCGAGTAGTTCTAGTTATACAAAAGACACGTGCATTCAATTTAATTTAAATACCCCTCCAAAATTTTGAGTTAAAGGCTGTCGTATGTGCTATCATAAATGTTTTCTGTGCCCCATAATGATTTTAACAAAACCAAAATTGATACTTGGGGAATTAGTATGGATGAGATGTGAATACAGCAATTGTACAGTATATTGTATATATTGTATCTGAGGTAAACCGGTGACAACCACCTATATGCGTGTGCCGCCCCCCCCGATCAGTATGCGTCAACGTATTCGGCCGCCAGCCCTGAGTCTTGCGTTGAGGATGATGTTGCGCTAGTCCCACAGCTTACAGGAGCAGGCGCGACGGGTGTGGCTCCAAGGAGCCCCGCAGGAGTAGCAGAACTCGTAGCCGCACCGACACTTCATGTGGTTGCAGCCATGGGCCAGCTCGATGAGGTTCCGGCACTTGGGGCACCCCCTCCATCCTCTGCGCCGAGCCAGACATTGCAGCCTGCGCTCCTCGGCCAGCTGCAGTTCCTGCGTAGTAGCCGATGTCGTACTTGCCGGCGCGGCAGCATTATAATTGATTTCACGACGCGGATGAGCTGCTGTTGCTGGCAGACCTGGCCGCCGCACGATAGCATTGACCTTCTGCTGGTACGTGACACAGGACATCCCAGCGTGCCATGGCACCCGGCACCTGGTGCAGAAGAAGCGGTGACACGCTGGACACTCGGCACCGCATGTCGCCGTTGTTGACGACGACGATAATCGGCTCGATCTCCAGGTTGACACGTGGGGTCGACACGCAGAGACGTTGTCCATCCGTGGATTGCGTGGCACGTGCAGACGTGGCATCACCGCTCGTCTGGTCGATAGCGCCGTCGCCTGCGCCTGCTGGTGAGGGAAGTCCAACCTCACGTCGGTGTCGGCGGCGTCCAGGAGCGCCGAGCAGTCAGGGAAGGGACAGTAGAATCGAGCGACCTCTGGGACGTGCTCCAATGCGAGCAGGTCCAAAAGCAGCTCGTACGAGTCCCGTGGAAGGTTGTCTGCACACTGTGAGAGCGTCAAGCTGCCAGCAATACTAGGGCCCGCACGAGCATCAATGTTGCAGGCCGGGCATGCGAGCAGACCTGGCATCTTTCGTCGCTCCTTTATTGCAAGGCTGGTGCGCCTGCACAGGCAGGATGAACAGAAAGAGTGAAGGCAGCCTTCGATTTGCATCACTTTCTCATCACCAGCTGTTGTATTGGCCTGCTTCTCGTCTAGGCATATGTTACAAGTAATTACCGCCGATCCGATATAGCTCTGCCCGTATAGGGACGACGACGATGACGTCTCCGAATCACTTCCACCTCCCACCGGTTGCGAGGCTTCGCCAGTACTATTAGGCGCTGCAGGCTGCATGTTGGCTGCACCGAGCGTTGATTCGTCATAAGCAAGTACCGAATCCATGATCGAGATCTCTAAGAGTTGTAGTAAATGGACTTGATTATGCGTTGACGAGTGATCTCAAGTTGAAGATAAGCTCTCAGCTGATGATTGATGGTGGAGAGCGATCAATACTCTTATAAGCGGACACCCTGCGCCCCTGTCGGAGATTTGGTCAAGTACTAACTCCATCGTCCGACATCTATCAATATTCGTCCATCTATGGCACCCTTGTGCAGTGCGGCCAATCGCTCGCCCACACATTGTAACCACTTGGGCAAGCCCAAGAAGGACCATTGGTAAGATGTATTATATAAAAGAAACAACTCTACCATTTTTCATATCATCATCATTAGTAGTACTAAGGACAAAATTTCGTGCACGGACGTGTTCTAAAAGGCCTTTGGTAAGATCTCATGGATGCTATAGCATTTCATTATGGTGGGGGTTGAGATATTTTGAGTAACATAATAAATTAAGGAACTTCATTGGTTGTTTTGGAAAAATCCATACTAGCTAGGGAAAAGTGTCCAACTACTGCCACATTTCCTTGTGTAAAGTTGTTATGTCATTATTTTACAACTTTCTAAGTAGAAATGAATGCAAACAAATTGCTCCGAAAGTAGTACGTATTGTCATTGCCTAGTCAATTTTATCATATTTTTTTCCATAATTAGGAAGGTTAAGTTGTTTAGTCAACGCTACCCTGTTAGGGTTATCATGCTTTTGCATATGTTCATCATGCATCCAAAGTCAACTTCATTATCATTGTTTGTCAGGTGTGTATCATTTGCTTTTGTCTATTGTGGTTCCGATGATTTTGAGTTTTATTCAATTTGTGTTATGGTTTGTAGTTTTACTTTGTACAAAAAGAAGAACATCCACATGAAGAAAAATACACTGGTATGCTTCTACTAAGCCTCGCTATAGAAATCAAATAGTTGTTTTATTTTGTTGTTGTTATCATTCGTTGCAATTTGTTGCCATCCTATTGCTCTGTCTTTTCCTATTTCTCTATTCATCATTATCATCATCTACAAAAAACAAGATGTTTTCTTTGTGTCTACTGTCTCCATTTCTACATATTCTTGTCATTTCAAATGTAGTGTCTTGATTTCTTAATTTTATATGAACATGATAAAGAGTTGCTTTGAGTAGCCTCCTATAGTTGCAATGGGCTATTTAGACTTATATAGTGTGCATGTCCACAAAAGGAGAACACTTGTATATTTCTATTGCTTCTCATTGAAATCAACCTTTTACTTTGTTAACTTGATTTTCTCATATTGTTAGAATTTTTGGTTGTGAATGTAATAACCTCTTCCTCTTCTTGAAATCTTAATCTTTCTATATTCATCATAATCGACATCTTTATCTACAAAAAAAAAACTTTTTTTTGTATGTATTATCTTTTTTTATCTATACTACTATCATGTCAACTCAAGTAGCTTCACTCCTTAAGTACATATAACTATAGTGGAAGCCTACTTTCACTAGCCTACATGCAAGCAACAATGCTATGCTATTATTATGATGACCACCTATGGGATTTCCATACCTCTATCTTGATACCATAGCATCCTTGTGGTGAACATAAATATGTGTTTATCCTTGATGTATTCTTCTTGCTACTACATGGATGAGAGTAGTGCTTACATGTCAAGATAGATAACTAACTGTACATCAATTTATGTAGCTTTGAGGCTATAAGAGCTACAATTCCAATTCGGACATAAATATATATATGGTGTAGCTTCCATGTTATTCTAAATATGGAGCATTAGAGTTTATGAAAGCTTCATAAAGAGTGGAGCTCGATATGTTTCTGTTACTTTATAATGTAAATAGATACTTGTTTTCTCGTATTGATGCTCTCACATTAGGAGAGTTTTGATGTCTCAAAAATGTCTTTTAAGGTATAGAGAGAGTACTCTAGACCAATGGGAGCACAGTGTGTAAAAAAAATTAGTTTTTTAAAATAAATAAATAAATAAATAGAATATTAGTAGAAATTTTATTATGAATATCTACTTTCAACATTTCAAAATTTTGATGATGATATTCTTTACATTAATGACATAGGGTCTCTGACTACTTTACATTAATGATACGTCTAGGATTATATAATAATGACAATTGAATCTAATTGAGATTACCAAATAGCTTAGTGTTCATATTTTTTCACTCCCTTGTTTTGGTCGCTCTTTGCGTCAATAAATGTGATGCTGATACTGATGCAAATAGTGACGTTGATAACGACGCTTTGTGACACCTATTGTGATGCTAATAGCGACATGTGTAGTAAATTTATGACGCTAATAGCAACAATAACAAGGAAAAAAATTTGTGGTAAGGCAGCACAAATAGCACTATGTGCTTTATTTGGGCCATACAAAATAGTTTCAGTAATCTATACAATGCTCATGTAAATAAAGGCAAAGTGTACTTGAATCATAACATTGATACATGAAATAAATACATGATTACATAATGAAAGCGACCGATACAATCATGGCAAGATACTACTACTACATAGAAAATGTCTACAAAAATCACATGACCAAAAAAGAAGAGTATGTGAGCTCCACGGATCCAAGGGCGAGCTATAGATGCTCGCCATCCGAAACCTCATCCTACCACAAAGGAGCATCAAATGGACTCTGCAAAAAAAGAAACAACTACACATCAATCCATCATACAATAATGCATTTTAATTAAACTTAGTAACTATTATGAACAAGAAAGATGAGTGACTTACAAGGCCGCCGCGTCCATACAATCAGTAGATCAATGCGATGAGACTGTGTCTCTCTGCATATCAAGTCTCTAGGCCGGTGAGATTGCAAATTGTAATGGAGTGCTGCAAAGCAAAACAAAATACAATAGTTAAAAACACGATTATCAGTACAAGTGATATTGCAAAAAAACAAGCAAGTAGAACAAAAGAAAAATTTACAAAGTTCTCTAGATATGTCATCTGGCCGCCACTCCCAAGATGACAGACCACTCTTACCTCCAGTCATGCCCTTGCCACCTCACGCTGCTGTCTCCAACATCCTTGAGAATCTGTAGTCTCCTCCTTGAGTCGGTGCCAGTCGTTCGTATCTAGCCACTCAGGCTTTGAGGCCCCACTCTTAAGTGCCTTCTTGCGTGCATCCGATTGTCTATGTGGCATGTACACATGCATGCACTCCATCATCCAGCTCGTGGAAAACCTATATGTTGCAGCTGGTATCGGAAACTCGTCATGCAAGGATGCTACTATGTAGTCCTTGCTCCCCTCTCCGTTATGTTCTTTCAATGATCCAAGACATTGTGCCAAAAAACTTGTTGGCACAACCCTCACATACGAGCTATCACCCTCCTCCCCTCAACATTCATGATGATGGTTCATGTCCTATCATCTACAAGGTATCCATACCCCTCTAGGGTATGCGTAAGATGTGTCCTCTCCCACCTGCACATAGGCTCCTAGGCATATCCAGGAGACCCGTGTATATCTCGTATACCTATGGGGATAGTATCTCTCAGAGTAGCACCCATAGGAATGCCACCTACGGACAGCCGAGCAAAAGCTGGAGTGATTGGATTAGACGTCTCCATAGGTGTGACAAATCCTACGGGCGACACAACTCCAGCAGAATGACGAGATGAAGACACTACATCAGTACCTCCACAATAATCACCCGAGCCACGCCCTCTCAAACCGCCACGAGAGAAAGGAGTAGCAAATGTATCTCGAGCAAACAACGGGCTCACTCCATCCATGTCTCTGTAGCATCCCCTTGAACCACTCCCTTTGTCTGGCCCAAGTTTGGAGCGTCGACCTCTTCTGCTAGAAACTGAATCATCATAGCACAGCGAAGTAGATCTAATAGAACGGCCTGATGATGTTTGAGACAACTCTGACATATTTCTAAATCGAGACATCTCATCAAGACACATACGCGTGAAGATCTCTTATAGCTCCTCATGGCTCATCCCTCGACTCATCGTGCTGATCTAAATATCCACAAAGATCATCTGCACACAGACAAAAATTTATGTTAGCATAATCAATATAAATCATACAAAGCACGGTAATATAAATCTTTAAAAAATGATCTTACTTAAAATGCATATCTTATGTACCATTATAAGCGATTCATTGACAATGAATTGAGTAGGTGGATGCTCCAAGTATGAAATGCCCTATGGTCCCATGTCAATCTCCAAACACAACTCCACATGCATTAGAAGGTTGATAGACATGTCACCACAAAAGGATGAGTTCACCTCATTCTCAAAGAAGTCTTCGACTCCTATATTTCCATCATTGTTACCCGATGTTGGCTCCTCTACATGCTCCAAGCTTTGGGTGGCCTCCGCCCCTTGCAATATCAACCCCTCTATTTGCATATTATCCTCATCTATGCTTAGAATATCGCTTTGATCATATACGCTCGCACTTTGAGGAGATGAAGGTATAACATACCACAATTGAGGTTGTCGGGGGTTTGGATAGAAAATTGCGTGTTCAAAATCACGTACAAGAGAGATTTAACTTTTGTGACATGTACCATGCCATAATACAATTTTAAAAAATATGAGTTCATACACCAATGGGCCGACAACACAAACGTGTCGTACAAATCCGTCCATTTTTTTTCATAATGTATTTTAAGAAATCCAGATGGACCTTGTTGAATTGTTGCTCTAGCTCCTTCAAGTACCACTTTGAACCACTGCACATCAAATAGGATCATGGAGAAGCTACAGTAATCCATTGTGACGATACTTTGTAAGTTTCCAAAATACTCCATCTCATCTATAACGATGTTTGGATCCATTACTCGTCGTCGGCTCTCTTGCTCGAACTTTTCCATGATACCACAATCTGTTATGGAGCACATTTTGTCAATACACTCCACGTGGAAAGGCTGTCCGCGCGACCACGTTGCACTATATATTTTGTACTGTATATTGAAACACTCAATTGGTTGTTGCATATAAAATATAGAACCGCCATGAGAGCAAGGAGTAGCACATATATCTCGAGAAAACGGTGGGCTCACTGCATCCAGGTCCTTGGAACATCCCCCTGAACCACTCCCTTTGTCTGGCCCAAGTTTGGAGCGTCGACCTCCTCTGCTAGAAACTGAATCATCAGAGCACGCCGAAGTAGATCTAATAGAACGGCCTGATGGTGTTTGAGACAACTCTGCCATATGTCTAAATCGAGACATCTCATTTAGATACATACGCGTGAAGATACAAATCTATACTTTATGAGAAAGCTCCACATGAGGACAACATAGCTATGTAGCACTATCTAATTGCGGAAGCCTAATTTAGTGATGCATACTCGCTATCATTACATCTTGTTAGGGAGAAAGAAGTTTGATCTTCACAAACCTCTTAAATATAAATTAATTCCATAACATGTAGTTAGCAATTACGTAGCTTCTAACTATCATGTTCCATGTCTTCTCAAACCAAGAGCTTGATCTCTTTAGTATGACCTAGAAGATACTATATATAAAATTGGAATTAAGCCTCTACAAGGGTAAAAGATTCCTACTCATGTTACCTTGAGCTTGAGGCAAAGATAGATCCTTTAGATGTTCCTGATGGAGTTGTTCTCATGCAATAGTGTGATCTAGGGATGTTTCTACTCATGCAAAGATTTACTACCTAATTTACTACACAAAAATACATACATCTAGGGATTTTTCAAACTAGGGAAAAGGGCACTCTTCCTATATAAATTAGGTAGGAAAATTTTCATTATAGGCATTTTTTTCCTATGTCGAAAAAACATTCTTAGATGGGTAATATTTTCCTACATAGGCTGTTCTTTTCAATGTTGAGAAAAAATGCCTACATAGGTAATATTTTCCTATGTAGGCTTTTATTCCATGTGTCAAGAAAACACTCTTAGATAGAAAATAATTTCCTATATAGGCATCCCACCATATAGTAGTATATCACTGTATAGATAATATACTTTTCCAATATATACAAATTTTTTCTATATGGAGATTTCACTATATATATATACATATATATATATATATTTATATTTATATATATATATATATATATATATATATATATTCAAAAAGTCTTAGTAGAAAGGTAAATGAAGGTATATTATAGTAAATCTTAACCTTGCTTTATAAAGCAACTAACTTTCAATAAATATATCACATATAGTATAATAAATTCTTCACAAGCTCAATCACATGTCAATTTTAATAAAGAGTACAAAATACTTATTTATTTAGAGCTCAAAAATATAAAAATTCAAGAGTAAATGAAGATAAATTTGAGATAAAAATTTACAATTAGCATAAATTGTCATCTATTGTAATTGTAATAAATTACTCAAGTATATTGACATCATAAAGTGTGAGATCTAAGTTCAACATTTTTTTGCACATACTTTATTTTTAGATAGCAAGAAATCAATGAAGCCCTCCTTTAATGTATTCATGTTACTTTTAATGCCTTTTTGACAAAAAGATTACATCTCCTTCCTCAAACCAGCATAGTGCAACTTCAACTATTTGTACATCTCCACTATTATATGGACTTTGAGAAATTTCATAGAAATGGTTTCTTGATCATGTTCATTGAACACTTAAAAACAAAACCAAATCCTGCTATCAACTACTCGAATTACTAGAAAAAAACTTACTTTTTACATATGAATGAGAGCCTTTTCACCGCCTTCATGACATATATTATCAAGAGCCTTTTAAAAAAGTAAAAATTCAATATCTTCATGAAGTCTACTATTTTCATTGAAAAAGATAACTATATTTATTATTTTTAACAGAAAAATAATTCAAAGCATGCCTTGACACTACAAGATATAGACCTTATAGCGACGTTTAAAGCGACGAAAATACAAACAACAAAATTTGCCCCCGTCGTCGCAAAAAGCGTCGTTATTGACGACACCATAGAATCGTCACTATAACCGTCGCTATATGCGTCGCATTTGCGACGCATATAGCGGCGCATATAGCGACGGTCACAGAGAATTTGCGACGCTGATAGCGACGGCAATAGCGACGCGTGCAGTAAATTTGGGACGCAAATAGCGACGGTAACAGAGAAAATTTTTTTTTGTGGCAGGGCAGCAAGCTGCCCTGCCACATATAGCATTGTGTGCTGTATGAGAGCCATACACAATAGTTTCTGCACTGCTTCATACAAAGCGTTTGCAAACAAAAAGAATGTATACTGAAATCATAAAACTGATGGATGAAATAAATACATGATATCGCATAAAATGCGATTGGTACAATCATAAAACAATATCACTAATACATGTTATATTTGTCTACATGGATCGGGCGACTAAAAACTAAAGGTATGTGAGCTCTAAGGATCCAAGGGCGAGCTACAAATCGTCATCCCCCGAAAGCTCTTCCCGCTGTAAAGGAGCATCAAACGGATTCTGCAGAAAAAGAAACAACATATCAATCCACCATACAATAATGCATTCAAATATCTCATGGTAACTACGGACAAGAAAGATGAGTGACTTACTGGGCCGCCGCGTCTATACAATCGGTCGATCAATGATCTGAAACCATGCCTCTCTGCATATCGAGTCTCAAGGCCTTGTGGATAGCGATTTGTAATGGAGTGCTGCAAAGAAAACAAAATGCTAACTGTTAGAAACATGATTGTCAGTACAAAGAATATCTCAAAAAAACAAATAAGCAAAACAAAAGAGAATCTTACAAAGTCCTCCAAATATGTCCTGTGGCCGCCACTCCCAAGATGATGTACTGATCCGGCCTCGATTCGTGCCCTCGCCGCCTCCCGCTGCTGACTCCAACGTCCTGGCGAATTTGTAGCCTCCTCCCTCAGTCGGTGCCAGTCGTCTGTATCTAACCACTCGGGCTTTGGAGCCCCACTCTTGATTGCCTTGCGTGCGTCGGATCGTCTATGTGACATGTATGCACGCATGCAATCCATCATCTAGCCCGTAGAGAATTTATCCACTGCGGCTGGCACCGGGAACTCCTCATGCAAGGATGCTACTATGTACTCCTTGCTCCCCTCCGGTATGTTCCTCCAATGATCCAGGACGTTGTGCCGAAAAACTTGTTGGCACAACTCCCTCATTCGAGCCATCACCCTCCTCCCCTCATGAAAATTGACTATAAAGATGGAGTAGTATTTATTAGAATTGACTTTTGAAATGTCTTTTGTGTCTTTTGTGTCCTTATGCATATCAAATATATTTTACTATAAATATTAAAAATGAGATACTTACTTTTTGTGATCACTTTTTTAAAAAAAATCATTATCTATATTGACTCTAATATTTACTTTGGAGCTTGCACGAACCTAATATACAAAATAATATTATGTATGAAGTTTTTTAAAAATTAAACAAAACTAATGTATTCCTTTAAAAATAGGTATAACATAAAACATAATTTTTCATTTGAACAATGTGTATTTGTCTTATGGAGACAATCCGAAAGCACCTTACTATTTTTTTCAACCTTCAAAATACACCAAATCATGATCTTAAGCATAATAACTATTTTACTTGATAATGTCACCTTAAGATGCATGTATTGATATAAACTTGATAAAAATTACTTACATTCAACTCTATTCTGTTATTTTCACTCTCTAATAGACTTTACCCTTACAAAATTTTCATACATTGAGTGTAACAAGTGGGATACACACCGACTAGGGTTTAGACACTCCATCACACTGACTGAGGTATTTAATATCTTTCTTTGATTTTCTCATAAGTAGCCCACACACCTCTATGTCCAGCGAAGAACTCTCATGAAACTCTCGCATAATCTGTATTTGCATCACTGCCTCACAAACTACTCTCAAGGGTAGACCACTTCTCTTGTTTGGGTGCTTTCAAAGAAAACCATCTTTCAAGAAATACCCATAAGCCTTTCTTCTAATTTTCTTGAATACATCATCTATCCAATCAGCTCTTTGAGTCAATGAACTCAGATACTGACCAATTTGTAGCCACTCGCCAACATAGAGTTCTTTAGTAAAGGCTTCAACAGTACATACATGACAATCATGAACAAGGACAGAAGCTGCAAACTGTGTCTCATCATCTTCTGCAAGCATTGACTCCTCATCATCATATCTCGATCTAGACAACATGTTAGCAATAGGATTATCTTTTCTTGCTATGTGTCAAAATTCTGGATTCAATGATTTGATGTAGGCAATCCACCGAAGCATCGCTATATCTGGAGCAGAACAACTAGTAATCATGCCAAGCAAAGGCAAACAATCTGTTTCCACAACAACTAAAGCACCAATAAAATACCCTTTATCACACTTCAGTGTAGTGACTACTCCCCACAACTCTCTTTTAATTTGCGGATATCTCCTCTGTCGCTCATTAAGAACTTTAGCTCCAAAGCGGATTGCATATCTGTTTCCATCAGCATCATCCTGTCCCACTGCTCATCCTATGCCAATAGGGCTGGTATCAACTATCAACATGATTGGCCATCCACACTGATAATCCGCCTTGCGAAGAGTAGGAGCTGACTGCAATAGCTTCTTGAGTTTACGCATGGCTTTCGAATGCTTCTCATCCCAATGAAATTTCTACCCCTTTTGAAGCAGCTGATAGAGAACATCTCCTATGTGAGCAAAATGAGGAATCCAAATCATGTAAAATACACAAGCTCCCACAAATCTCCGCACCTCTGAAGTAGTCAAGCAATACTCTGCAATCTTGCTTATGGCATCCACCTTTGCAGGTGAAGGCTTCCTGCCATAATAACCAACCATATGCCCAACTATGATGACTTCATTAACACCAAAGAGAGATTTCAGCCCTGAATGATTCAAATTTATCTCCTCTAATCGTGTCAATATTTGCTCACAAGCAACCAAGTGTTCAGCCAGAAACTGTCTACATCCTCGCAAATCAAGACTCTCATTCTTTTCTTCTTCTGCACAACCCTTAATAGGCACATCAGCTAAGAAATGCATGGTATACTACGGAATATAGTCTCGCAGAACTCTATGCATAGCATTCATCATATGAGCAACTGAGTTGGTGGCACCTTGAGGCAAGGTACACATCCTCACAAGACCAATAGGTGTCCGCATAGTGGTAATATCCCTGCTTTCTAAGGCAAGCTGAAACTGCTCATAACCAGAATACAAGTCACCTAGGGAATAGATGGCTCGTCCTGCAAAAGCCTCGGCAAACTCATCCACAACTGGACCTATTGGCACATTCCTGATTGTCACTTTATTCACGGGCTGCATATCCTAAATAAATCTCAAGGTTCCATTCTTCTTTGGTACAGTAAACCACCTGTTAGAATAGGGCGCAGAAGAGGGTTCCAAAATCCCCATCTTAATCTTCTCATTCAGCAACTCTATCAACTTTGGCAAGTGTGCTCTAGGCACATGTATAGGACATATATTCCATGGCACATGAGGAACAGTGAAGATGACCATAGGCGCAACCAATTCGGGACTAATGCAGCCAATTTCATGAGGAAAGAAAGCAAATGCCTTACCATGTCATCCAAGCATCTCTCTAAAACATTCTTTTTCCATTGGAAGCAAGAAATCATCATTTTCAATCTTCAATTCTGCAAGAGTTTCAGCTGTAAATTTATGTCCAATATTTGCAGGATCTCTCAACATAGGCTACTTCATAGCTTTCTCTATCTGCTCATCACTATCAGGAGGAAGCTGCCCTGCAACCGGTTTAACCTTCTTATCAACTGTTTTATACTTCGTGTCAACCTTGGCATCAGTAAGGCACTCTTTTCTTTGCTGCAATTTCTGCAATTTCTCAGTAACTCTCAACTCTGTTGGCTGAAAGATTTCAGCCCTTTTCTCTATGGACTGCATGGGTGCAATCTGAAACTCTATATGCTGAAATTTTTCAGCATTAAACTCTGTTGGTTGAATGGTTTCATCCCTCTGCTCTGTGGACTGCCATGATGTAGCCTCATACTCTATATGCTGAATTTTTCCAGCATTTAACTCTGCTGGGCTGAAAGGTTTTAGCCCTCTACAACTCTGAAAGATGATCAAGATTAGCCATAGATTCGATTTGCTGAGTTTTCTCAGCCTCTAACTTTGTTTTCAGCATAAAATCAGAAATTTCTTGATACATATCCAAGGTTTGCATAGGTATGATCCTTGAACCCTTACATACATAAGTTTTCAACATATTTCCCATCTCAGACAATGTATCTGCATAAGACATTCATTCATACAGCCCATCCACATGCTCTTCTGCTTGCAAAATACCTGCAGTCTTCAACTCTTTCTCCTTACGACCAATGTACTGCCTGGCAGCTCTAGACAAATCTAAAATTTTCTGATAACTCATTGAACTATCTGAAGAAAAACCATCAAAATTAGTGGAGAAAGACTGGCTGCCAGGAGGCGAGATCTCCTCTTTTCTCCGCTCCGTACCACTGGCGTCTCGCAAGACAGCGGTACCTAATGAAAATCCAACTCCTTTGCAGGTAGTGGTGCCTCACGCAAGGAATCCCTGTTTCTCGGATGATTTACTCCAACAGTCATAAACTGAACAGCTCGCATACCATCCTTACTGCGTATCCGTGCATAGGTTGAGCCATCATCCATCACTTTCGTCTCTATTCTTGCTTCTATAATGAAAGGCTATCCAAGAATAATCGGATAAGAGCAAGAATCCTGAACAAAGCAATGATAATCCTCTTCAACATTACCAATAGAAATCCTAATGCTCGGAGAAGCAGCATACATATCACCAGAAGTATTATTGGCTGCTCTCATGCGCCAGCCATGCTCTAGATCCATAGGCCACTTGCCACTCTCATAAACACCTCGAGCAATAAGATTAATCTCAGAACCATGATCAACTAAAGCAATCAAAGGAATTTGTTTCTCTCCAATCCTTACCAACGTCTCAGTGGTTGCTCTAGCCCAATGACTGTGTGAAAAATGACTACGAGGAATGAGGATAGGGATATCATCATCTTCATACTGCATAGGCTAAACTATTTTCTCCAACTGCAAATTGACAGAAGCATTCTCAACCATCACTGCATCATCATGCTCTTCCCCAAGAGCTCCATGCCATAACCCCTGTAAAGCAGGTCCTTCCATTGCATGTCATTTCCTCCGCAAAAGATCCTGCATCTGATCCTGTATTTCTCTTCTAGCAATCCCAAGAGCTTCTCCAACAGTAAAAGTGACTTCACTATTTCAAATTCTTTCATGAAAAATCTTACTCATATCCGTTTGCATATCAAGGTCTGACAAGAGCTTGAATCTTGGCTCCTTTCTTGGTTGTCTCTTTTCTTTCATCTGCTTGTCTGCCATAGGTTGTTCAGGACCTGATTGAGATGGAGAACTCGTCATAGGTGGAGCTGTAAATAGGTGGTGAAACAAAGTCACCCGCTCTAGTCTTTTTGGAGGTGCTCAGAACCTCGTCATCTCTTCTTCTCTTTTCCTCAACCATGGCATCTAAACCCTATGTTTTCTCCATATAAGAAAAAATAGAATACCTATCAACAGGAGAATCCCATCCCATTTCTCCTCGGATGCTAGAGCTCACACAAGTCATAGTGGATGCCTGAACTTTCCCTCTTCTCACTATCTCCAAGGTAGAGGACCATAAGACAGAGTCTCCATCTAATTTCTGCTCAAGTTGGACTCCATAAGCTGAAGCATCTCCTCTAACACTCACATAAGCTGATCGCACAGCCATATCATCAACGAGCTTCTTCATGTCTCCCTTACCAAAGCTCGTGTCAAGAGGAGCACCAGTCTCTCTGTCAGCCATATCTTCCCATCTTGTCCCCAAAACACTACGTTCTTCTTACGTGCTTCCTGAAAAGCATCACAATCTCTGCAGTGTTGGTGCTCTGTACTATCACACTAAATACATCGTTCCCCTTTTCTTTGGCCAGCTGGAAAAGCAGTCACTAGAGCAGGTGCTACAGTAGGTATTGACATAAGTTGCTCTTTTAACTTCCCAACTTCAGCTTTGACTGCCTCTATCGTCAAATCTGTCAAGCCTTTAATAACATCATCTACTGATAAGGGCACTGGAGCAGCAAGAACTGGTGGATTTACAATAGGAGGAGTAGGCTTAGGCATAGAACTTGTAGCAGGGGTAGAAGTAGAGGTCTCCAAGGATTTTTTAGAAGTAGATCCTGTATTACGATGCAATCGTACCCTCCTGCGCTGCTTCTTAACAAGCGCATTCACAGCATCAATGACATGTCTCCACTCTGTCTTTAAACCTGAATCGGTAGCTTGATCTTCCAAAAGATCATCCAACTTTTCCTGTAAATCAGCATCAGCAACTTGTAAAAATAATTCCACTTTCTGCATCTCCAAAGCTTATTGCTCAGTTCCATCCAACTGATCATAGCGGCTCTCAAACTCTTGCAAAAGGGCGGTAACTGAAAGTCCCTTATTAGGCATAGAAATCCATGCTAAGGAATTCCTACAATTCATAAGACGTGTATCCTCCAGGAAATATTCATCTTTTAATGCCTTCTTAAACTTTGTCCAACCAGCATGTGTTCCTTGAATTTCTGAAATTCAAACTTCAAGCGCGCGAACCATGATCCGCAAGAAGTAGCGGCTCCAAAGGTCTTGAGAAACCCCAAAAAACTTCATCTTTTCTTCATACAAATGCAGGTAAGTTGAAACTTGTTGACCGTTGAACTGCTTCATCTCCTATTGGACAGCTTTCAAGGCATCCATGGCATCACTATCGCGTTTTGCGTGTGCTTGATGCTGCATATAGGATGTAAATGACTGAAATAGATGCTTCATGACATTCTCGTCCATCATCTCTTCTTGCGAGTCTCCCATCTTGCTGAAAATGGACACAACGCTTTCACGTCGGGTTCACCAGAAATGTCATAGAGTTCGTGCAAGAGCTGTAGAACATGGTTCAAGTTGTAGCAAGGGAAGAGCTAATAAGAAGAACTAAAATTTTTGATGCCAAAGTTCACTATATTGCTTGTCAAGTAAATTACAAGAGGTCCATGTTCAGAAAAATCTGTAGTATCTCATAACCAACTTCGCATTCAGGTGTTCGAGGACAGCTCTGCCATTGGCTCATAGGCTTGATCAGTTCTGTTGAACAGAAAGAAAGGGCCACCTTTCTAGGTTTGGGACATATGACTTCACCATCTCAAGCATAAGCCTGAAACCCTGATCTAATCATCTCTGATCTATTGTCTTTCGTAGTGAAAGCAGCAATGTGTTGCACAAAACTCAAGTTTCTCACACAAGTATCCAGCTTGACAGTATTGTGTCACCCAACAAAGGGATCTATACAAGACTTGGACTTATTGAATGTATCATATTCAGAAGTTCAGCGGCAACCGCTCTACCAGTCTCTTCTTAAAAAGTGCCTCATTCAGACAAATTACAACTATTAATCGAGGCTTAACGTCCACCGAGGAGTACCGATGGATCTGCAGAGAGCTTGATTGCCTTTTCTTGAATGACAAAACTCACACCTCATCTCCAAGGACTATATTACTCCATAATTCTCACACGGTTTTCAAGATCTGCTCTTCTAACAAAGTACTCCATACTACCTAATGGTAGAGACAGAAGCCGATCCGTCAAGAGGGAGCGAAAAATGGTGTTGTTGTCGTCGTCTTCTTCTTCTTGTTCGTCTGTTGCAGCAGCAGGCATCGAACTCCTTCTGCCTCAGTCACATCCGGTGGATCAACTGACATTATCTTCTCTCCATTGACTCAGAGGTCATAATAAGATCCAGCTTGGGGAGCTAAAAGAGCAGCAATCTTGAACTTCCTCAGAAGAAATTGAGTCCCATATATTGGCTCAGGCAAACCCTCAAAATTTGTGCCATGAGAATTATCATTACGAGCCTCAATCACTTCTGTCAACTGTTTTTTTTTTCTTCGGCATCCTCGGAATGTCAATCTTTTCATCGGTGAGAGTGAAAGCCGCTTGAAGTTCATGACTCCACGCACCATGTCTGGGGCGTCAACTAGAGCCCTATTCTGGTCGATGACATCAACAATGACCACCAGCTTTCCATAGCTTGGACCCTAATTCCATAGCAATGTGCTCCAATCTCAAAATAGCGTCGGAAAGGCTATATTGAGGATGCAAAGCTTTTGATCTTTCCCTCCAACTTACTGCCTCCTAAATCTCAATGTTGGAACAATTTTATGTTCCTTTGGGCAGTTTTTCGAAACAGGAAGCCTACCCCAAAGCAATCTGGTTCACATCCTGTTGTCACTGCACCAAAGCAATCGAAAAGCTTATCTGATAGCAAAGTATTGCAACCTGGTTCTGGTTCTTCTCTAAAAGATGAGGAGTTTGTTATGTCACAAAGAAAAAAAGGTGAATGAGCGAGAAAAAACTCCCCCTTTGACCAGAATAGGCTAGCCTCCCAAAAAGGCCCAACAAATTTAGTTGCTCCTATTAGCAAGGACTAAAACCTCCGCTGGTAACTTCTTCGACAACCTTCTCTGAAGCATCTAGTATCTCTGAGTGACCATGTGGAGGAGCCCCTGTGGCTATTAGACCAACCCTGCAAATGACATCTTTGTAACAACAGCATCATTTATCTTGCCTCTGACTGAAACTTTCAATTTTGTGCCATTCTTATGATTCCCTGAACTTACACAACCCATGGCTATGTTCTTCTTCAAGAATGCTTTATCCCGCATGTTACGTTGGCCTTGTTCACGTGCAACCTTTATCTCATAGCTTAAATGTAAGCTTCCTTTGATTCCACGGTATCCTGCACTTTTCTTGGAGTTCATCATTGAAATTAAGAGCTTGATAATATTCTTTGACATCAGTTTTTCATATTTTTGTGATACACACACAACATGCAAACAAATAAAAACACACACAAACACAAACACACAAGTGGAGTATGTACATTGGATGCGGGTATTGAAAAGGAGGGAAAGATAATGTAGCAATCAAACACAATGAAACACACGCGAAAAGATAACATAGATGCACAACAAAAATGGAGGTGTTTACGGCTCGGATGCGCAGCAGCACGACAACGCTATCCTCCAATGCTTTCCTCTGCCACTACTACTATCTCTACACATCAACTGAAGCATTCACAATCGTAAGTAAAATAATACAATTAAACCGACAAAAGTGAATACCTAGCAGTCTTTAGCTACATAAATAAATAAATTGGTTAGAAATCAATCCTAACCTTAATTTATCACGAGTGTGCACTCTAAACTCATAAACGTTTATTAATTTAATATGTATTTTGCGAAATCACCCGCTATGGAATCGCCCATGTACACACTAAATTAACAAAACGGCCGAAAAGGATAGGCGTCCCCATCGACTTCTCGCACAAAGAATCCACTTTGTGTATGAGCCCCGGTCAACAAAGTTTACGAAATCCACCGTAAAACCTCACGGAATCCACCATGGCACGGAATTTACCGTGAAATATACCTCCTGGCATCAAAACCGGTCCATGAAATATTTCCATCCAGCGATTTCTTGGCTTTCTTAAGAGGTTGTTCCCACCGTCTTCTTTATTTCAAACCTCCAAATGTACAAAAAATCAACAAAATATTAGACAAATATTTTTTTGTGATTTTCTCGGATCACTTGCCACTTACTCCTGATCCATAAGGAGATCCAAATTCATGGCACCATACTCAAACCAAGGATCCACCATCTAGATCTTCTATGGTAAGCTCAAACTTATCGTCTCTTGGTGGATTGAGCTCCCTCAACTTCTTGCAATCTCAAATTGGGCTAGCCAACTTTCACGTGTAGAATTTAAAAGCAACGTGCTCTTGAGCTTATTTATAGCTTCCTTTGGGTTATCAACTAGATTGTGCATAGCTTTATCGCTTGCTTTCAAGCCTCAAACTTCTACAGTATCACTCACGTCCTTACATATCCACTTTGTGGGCCGATCCTCACCCCCAATCTTGTCTACTATGATTGAATCCCTCCTTATAGTGATAAATTTGACATTTTCGACAAGCCAACATTCTTCGTGTATTGGGTTTAGTGTGCAACATCCACTGTTTTCATATTCATCTTCAATCATAAATTTAAGAAAACCACAAATAAGCCCATCTTGTATTATCTCTTGTTGTATTGCACCATATGTGGAATCAGCAACTCGAACATATCCCAAAAGCACTTTCTCACTAGATTTATGTTAAAAAACTTTCATGCAAGTCTTTGAAGCCATGAGTTGTCGATCTTGTATCTAGGTACATGATAGAGAAAGAGTTGATGTTAATTAATATCTTCTTAGGGTTAGGAAACATGCACTCACATCAAGGAAAAAGTTCACAAATGACTATATTATAAAAATTAGGTGTATAACAAGTAATTGTACCATGTAACGTAGATATGATTTGCGGTTCCACTACTTGGTACAAGCACTACTTCTTACTCGATGTAACAAATATACTTTATTTTTTAATGTTACATTTACAATAGACATCCAAGGATAAATGCATAGGTTATCCAAAAACAAGATATAATTCACCATATTGAAGCCATGTGAAAATGATACATGCCTCTATGCAAGACATTCCATTGTTCAATAGAAAAAAGAACAATAGAAAAGAGATACCCTAAGATAGTGTCAAGTGAGTGATTAACTAGTTTTTTATCATGATTTACATGGTGCCACAAATTATTCACATGGAAGTTGGCTCCATTTCCTCAAAGGGATGCATAGCCAACTCCCCATTCATGCTAGGATGTTTGCAAACAAGCTCATTCATCTCTTCAAAGGAAACCCTTCACCAACAAAATCCAAAACAATATTTCTTAGATGCAAATCTATGTTCATCCACCTTGCTTTGTGTAGCTGACACATTTCCAGAATTAAAGCATGCATAATAGACAAGAAAAATTTGCAAAATATAATGATTCATCCTATTTGATCACTTGTTAATTGAGTATCTTCATCATGCCTTCTCTTGCCCATGCATGGATGAAAAAATATTGTGAATCATCCACGCGATGAAGGCAGTTGGGTCATGAAGTTCCCAAGGCTACCTCCATTAAAGTACATTGTAACCATAGGGGCTCTTTAGCAGTGGGGCTACAATGACACGCACCAGTACTACTTGGTGTCTAATTTGCATTATGATCTCCCTTCGTTGCTATGCTTGCCTTCTATAATTCTTCCCTTTATAACACTTTCCAATATAAATTCTATTGGGATCAAACCCAACTACACCTATAATTTTCACTTTGAATATTGTACCATATATACCTTTTCTTGATTCTTTGTTGAGAAATGACTAATGATGTATGCTCTAGGAAGAGATGTCCTGAATCCCACATGCATAGTGAGGAGACTGGAGAAAGGTTAGAGACTATATAGTGATGTACATAGTTCACTTTTCAATGCATATTACTTTTGCCCTTCAATCAAGTATCTATGTTATTGTCTTACACACGAGATTGTGTTTATGAGTCCAAGTCTCAATCTTGGAACCTAATTCACTTGTGTGACAGTTGATCTTCTATGTGTCTATGTCTACATGAGTCCTACCTACATCTTCCATCCTCCATAACTCATGCCATGCTCTAGATCCATGACTTTTGACATTCTTCTCTGTGGACTATCTCATTTTTACTTAGATTTGTGGTTGTATATTTCTAAGTCTCTCATAGACAACAAACTTATAAGATAGATCAAGACTTTGTTGCTTACAATTATATGCTTGCTACTCCAAATTTTCTTCTTAGTCTTCTCCGTAGCATTTATTATAGTAGATAGCATTATCTTGGTGGCAGTTTAGTATCTTTAGATCAAAATCTTGAGGATTTTTATGAAAGTTCATGTATTGGATCTTGATATTTAGCTCAAGGAGGACATTATTACGATAAGAAAGGTTAGATCATCATGTACACTACATCAACTGAGGAAAGATTTACAGAACAAAGATATTAAATTAGCATGTTCATTTGCATTCCAACTTAATAGCTTGTACATCAAGTTATACATAGTAGATATATATTTGATTCCACTTCTTGAATGGTAAAAATCTATACTAATTTGTTTACAAATATAAAAGAGAAGAGAGAAAATATACAAAGTAAGGATATTAAAGTCAATATCTCTTTACCTTCAATATAAATACAAGTTGAGATATTCAAAGAAAATTTGTATTTGATTTTCCATGATCTACATACACAGAGTCTCACAAGAAAATATCCAAAAGTTATTTCTTTGTGTAAACAATATCCTTTTTAGCAGTTATTTTACCTTTCTTGGATGTTTTGGTTGCCTTAGGTATTAAGCACATCTCTTCTTTCTTCTTTATTTCCATACTCTCTATATTCTCCTTGTCTATCCCCTCCTTGTCTCTTTTTCCTTCTTATATGCAATTGATAATTATGTACTTGAAAAGCTTTGCTAGTATATATCAAACATGTTTAGTAGTACAACAATCCTTGTAAAACTCTCACACATTTGAAAGAAAAAAATGTTAGTCTAGCGCTATTTGTAAATGTACTATATTTTGAATTAAACACTATGTTAAAGTTAAAGATTTTTCATATTATATTTATATGTTTGTCATCATTAGGATAAATAAATTTAAGGAATCTCTTGACATGTACAATTATCTTTCAAGTATAAGAATCAATATCATCTTGATGAGAGATTTACAACTAGCAACACAAAGCAAAATTTTGTAACTTATTTATAGTCGTTTATATCTTAGCATTTCCAAATATTTTTTAAAACAATTATTAAATAAACACTACTTATCAATATAGTTAATGGCAATTAGGCTCGAATGAGATCTAGAAATAATCATAGACAAATAGTTTAGTATAATAAACTCTTTTCAAACTAAATAAAATACCAAACTACTTATTTTTCATTGTATATAATTAAAAAAAGATCTAAAGTATCAAAATTTATTTGATTGAGTTAATGATCAAATCTATTTGCTTCAAGCCTACTTAGCCTCATGTAATGGGAGATTAAAGGATCAAGAATCTCAATGGTTTGTTGTATATCAAAAGGAAGTTCATGCATCACATACCTAATAAAAGTAATAAGATATTTAGTATATATTAATACAATTATTACTAAAAAAACATCATTCTTAAGATAAACCCATTTGGGTATATTATATCTTAATGGGAAAAAAGGAATAAAGTCATTTACTTCTCTCATTTTATTCTTGAGAATTTAAATACATTCTTAGTCCACATCAATAATACCATTTCTCTTGTCTATGTCACCATGCAAGGAGCAATACACATTAAATATAGGTTAATTTCTTGAAATATGTCAAAAAGCCAATCCTCTAGTGCTTCTACTTGGTCTGTTTCTTTCTCTTCTACTTTCTTCCTCTTATGCTCCCTCTATTTCTTTACTTGTTCCTATGTAACTACTTTCTCCTTCTCATCGAGTCTTGCGTCTCTCTCATGTGTGGTATCGTCCACTTTAGGACCTATATTGTTATTTTTATTTGTATATGGTGACAAATTTAGAATATTTTATGTCTTCTCATCTATAATAGGAATTGGCTCTAAAACCTTGAAGAATCTATATCTCAACCTTCTTAAGATAATCATATCCTTATCCATAAGTGTCAACCTATGTGCATGGCTATCATAGATGTATATATCCTAAAAAAACTCAATCATAGATGTATCCTTTGGAATGAAAGCATTGGTAATAAATTATAAAGAGGCCACATTACCTTTCTTATCTCTCTAAGATATCTCATAGCTTATGAAAATCTCCTCTTATGCTTATTTTGGTGGTTTGGATGCCTGGGAGGACTAATGAATTTTGGTGGTTTGGGCCTATTCTATCATAGCATAAACAAGAATAGCAACCAATACTAAAGTCTCATCTAAATACACAAAAATATACAAACATTAGTCTATATATTTTTGAAACAAGAAAATGATAGAAAACACTATTTAATCTTTAGAAAAATGGTAGAAGAATTCAGGTAACATCATAAATAGCTAAGAATAGTTGTTGTCCTAAATAGTCTAATATATGAAAACTCCAAAAAACATGATTCTCCACTTGTACATCAAGAAAATTTCCTTATTCCTAAATTCTATAGGCTATTTTAGATCAGGCCATACATAACCATGAAGCCTATGGTTCTAAATTCCTAATTCAAGCTGCATGACCTACCACAACTTGATGGATGGCTCCATAGTAGCCATGACCTAAACCAATGTATCCCTTCATCGAAGTTGAAATACAATACAACCATTTCAAGGCAACATGACATGGTTCGAAACCCATCAAGTAAAATGATATCCATAGAATATCATAGAGAATGAAGACACTGAACCATGATTGAAGAAGTAGATCACTACTCCATTGATAGACCGCAAAGGCAAACCGGAAGCCAAAATCACGCTTACGATGGCCCCTAAAAAGTCACAAGGTGTGCATGCACAAGGTTCATCTCCTAGTATTCACGTGGATATTTCCAGGAGCCCACAAGTCCAGGTTTTTTTTTTCTATTTTGATTTCACGTAGAAGTATTGCTTTATGCACGATAATTTCATGGACTAGGATGCACCTATGCATGTCAAATCCACCTAGTTAAATGCAATTGGAAATAAATTGGCTATTTGAACATTTAATAAAATTAGCTCATGATATGAAATTGGTCATTGGTATTTTCAATGGAATGAGGGAAAAAAAAAACATGAGTTGTCTATGCATTTTAGGACCTTATCAGTAAGTTGCCTTTTGTGCATTTCAAAGTGATGAGCCTAGAACAACTGTTGCCTATCATTATAAGGTTGAAATTATTAAAGTGCACCTTTGACTAGGCATGGAAAGATTAATTGCATGTCCTATTTTTAGACAAATCTTCTTTGTAATGATTCATTAGGGAAAGTCATTGACCTCGTAGGAAATAGAAGAGCACAGAAAAGATTCTAGGAATTTGCATGTGGCATGTGATTGTAAATTGGAATAGGTTAACTCTAGTTTTTTGGCATGAATTTCACTACGTTGTAGTTAGGAAAGGAGTGCATGTTGCACCTTCGTCATATGAAAAATTTCATTCATCAAGAGTTGTATTTAGGGAAAGGCTGCATGGTTTATTGAAGCATGAAATCTTAAAAGCTTAAAAAAAGAATTGTGGGCATGATGCTTGACTGTAAGTCCTAGTAGGTTCAATGGAAGTGATTCTGCAATTTATCATGCGATTTGATTTTTACAAGAAGAGTTAGGGTTATTACAAATTTTAGTGATACGTAGGAACAATGAATCGCGTGTTTACGTGAACTGTGAGATGTTACAACTAGCTTTCTCCTTTAGATCAAGTTAAGATCTCTAGGAATGGTTCGTCCTTGTCGCAAGACAAGTAGATCGAATTATCTAAATCACCTAACCCGCAAGGGATTCGCATAGGATGATTCAAACGATACGATAAATACCACAAGTGCTAACTAGTATTTAGCACGTTAAGGATTCAACCTAGTTTCGCACTTGTTGCCAAGTCGAAACCCTCATACCCAAAGTTCCTACCCACATTCCCGGAATGTAGGGACAATTGGACACTCATGCATGAAACAATCTAGGGTTTCTACCCTAAGGATTACTCGTTCATATGATTAAACTCGGATTGAGTTGGAATCCCTAGGACCGAACGTTGTCAGCCTAGTGCAATTAGGAATGGGTTGGGTAAGAAGACACCCTAAACCTTGCTTCTAGTCTGGAGATAATTCTGTGACCAAAAAACGTCGTTCAATGGGTAAAATGATCCCATGGAATAGATGCGACACTTGAGCAACAAGTTGCAATGTCGCATGGACTTGTGGTGTGTTCACAAGAGAGTTTTGCCATTCCTTGGAATGAGGTTGGCAGGTTCTTGTGCAAGTTTAGCTTGCAAGAGGATGAGTAGTCATCCTGTTATATCACCTTTCTTGGGAAAAATTGCCAAGTTAAGGGAAGTTAGGTATTCTCTTGGAAGCAAAGGATCAATCCATAATTTGGGAGCAACATAGTCGCCAAGATTTATTGCTAATAAAACCTAAGGTATTGGTTAAGTTGGGTTAATAGGGTATGGCCCTAACCCAAGGACAAAGGGGAGAACAAAAAAACCCTTGGGGATCTTGCCAAGTCACAATTGATCTCGGATCAAATGCTGGATGCATTCGTAGAGAAGGATTCACTCCTTAGCTGTTGGCCAAATAAACGACCACTGGAAATGATTGTGCTTGTAACAGTTTAGGAAAACTGTTTGCCATGTTTGCTCAAGGAACTAAAGGATGGAAATATATTTAATGCTTCAGGTTGAAGGCCTGAAGGGAGAGGCAGCCTCAGTTACCCCCGACTGTCTGCCTGACCCTAACCAAGGGGGTTGATAGTCGTGTCGAGAACATGGACTAAACCCCCGCGTGAGGTCTCTCTGTCGAGCTCTACTTGGAGCAGGAGGATGCTTGGGTAATAAGGGGGGCTTTGGCCCTAAATCCCTCACCTTTCGGGCCCTGCACAAGAGGCCAATGAGACTCGGGATTGGATCTTGAGGCCCGCATACTAGTCTACGGGCGGAATCTTGGATTGGTAATCCATGTGGATTGCTGGATAGCCTTCGGGTGGATTATGGATTAGCTTGTGGGCTAGACTTTATGGATTAGTTTGTAGTAGTAGTAGTTGTTGTTGTTCTTTAATATCTTTTTTTCTTGTTTGTACTGATAGTAGTAGTGGTGGTGGTAGTAGTAGTAGTTCTTTAATTTCTTATTTTCTTGTTTATAGTAGTAGTAGTGGTAACAGTATTAGCTATTGTTGTTATTCTTGTTATTTTATTTTTTCTTTTCTTTTTTTCTTGTTTGTTGTTGTTGTGGTAGTCGTAGTAGTAGTAGTGGTGGTGGTGGTGGTAGTGGTAGTGATACTGGTATTGGTAGTTGTTGTTTTTTAATTTCTTATTTATTGTTTGTTCTTGTTGTGGAAGTCCTAGTCGTGAATGTGGTCATAGTCGTTGTCGTGGTCGTAGTCGTCGTAGTCATGGTAGTAGTAGTAGTAGTAGTTTTCTTGTTTGTTGTAGTAGTCGTAGTAGTAGTAGTTTTTTCTTCTTTTCTTATTTTTATTGTTGTTGTAGTAGTACTAGTTGTTGTTGTTTTTTCTTCTTTTCTTGTTTATTGTAGTGGTAGTGGTTTGTTATTGTGGTATTCGTAGTTATAGTCATCGTAGTCGTGATTGTAGTAGCGGCAACAGGAACAGTAGTAGTAGTTATCTTGTTTTTTATTGTTATTGTAGTAGTAGTAGTTTTTTTTTTCTTGTTTATTGTTGTTTACTTTTCTTGTTTGTTATAGTAGTAGTAGTAGTAGTGGTGGTGGTGGTGGTGGTGGTGGTGGTGGTGGTCGTGGTGGTGGTCGTGGTCGTGGTCGTGGTTGTTGTTGTTGTTGTTGTTGTTGTTGTTGTAGTAGTAGTAGTAGTAGTAGTAGTAGTAGTAGTAGTAGTAGTAGTAGTAGTAGTAGTAGTAGTAGTAGTAGTAGTAGTAGTAGTAGTAGTAGTAGTAGTAGTAGTAGTAGTAGTAGTAGTAGTAGTAGTAGTAGTAGTAGTAGTAGTAGTAGTAGTAGTAGTAGTAGTAGTAGTAGTAGTAGTAGTAGTAGTAGTAGTAGTAGTAGTAGTAGTAGTAGTAGTAGTAGTAGTAGTAGTAGTAGTAGTAGTAGTAGTAGTAGTAGTAGTAGTAGTAGTAGTAGTAGTAGTAGTAGTAGTAGTAGTAGTAGTAGTAGTAGTAGTAGTAGTAGTAGTAGTAGTAGTAGTAGTAGTAGTAGTAGTAGTAGTAGTAGTTGTTGTTGTTGTTGTTGTTGTTGTTGTTGTTGTTGTTTTTTCTTATTTTCTTGTTTATTGTAGTGGTAGTGGTAGTGGTAGTAGAGAGAGTGAGATGTTTTGTTAAAGGAAATGAGAGAGGGAGAGGAAGAGAAAAAGAAAGAAGGAATGAGAGAGAGGGAATAAACATACAACATAATAAAGAAAGAGAAAAAGAGAGAGAGATGGAAGGAGAGAAGGGAATGAATGGATAAAAAACAAAGAGAGGGTAAGATCTTGTTCTTTAACATCTTCTTTTCTTGTTTGTAGTAGTAGTAGTAGTAATAGTAGTGGTGGTGGTGATGATGGTGGTGGTGGTGGTGGCACAATCCAGTGAGGTCCAATACAATACCATGAGATAGGAAACACTTCGATATACATTAATTTATGGGTGGGTGGAGACTTTATGTACATTAATTTTGTTGAGTTACAAAAAAAGAAATCCATTCTTAGACAATTTCAGAAAAAAGAAAGAATGATAACAAGAACAATTTTTTTGTCATAACGTAGACCAAATGGAAAACGATGAAGGTCATGATGTTCAAGATCACGAGGTGTATCTTAATCAGCATGTCCCATATCGACAATTTAAGCTAGTAATTAGACGAAAATGTCGATTGTCTATAGAACACGTATGATGCTTTGTCACGTTTCTATCAGAGATCATTGATTAGGTGATCTTTGATTTTGAGAAAATGGTAAGAAAAGTGTATATCAATCATGCATTGTATACGCAAGATAATTGAATATGCATTGATGCCCATGGATGTTGAGACATCTAATCCGCTTAGAGAGAAAGCATCCATATCATTATATGATGGGACTTTTTGGCACTATCATAAAAAAAAAAGGTGCTTTTTCAAGGTGGTTTATGATATTTTTTCAAGTTACTGAAGTATCACATATTAGAACTTGCAAATACGATACTGAGTCTTGTGATGATGTGCGACATGGCGCGATCCACTGAGGTCCAATACAATACCACGAGATAGGAAACACTCCGATATACGTTAATTTGTGGGTGGGTGGAGACTTTACATACGTTAATTTTGTTGAGTTACAAGAGAAGAAATCCATTCTTAGACAATTTCAGAAAGAAAAAAAGAATGATAACAAAAACAATTTTTTTTTCATAACATAGATCAAATGGAAAATGATGAAGGTCGTGATGTTCAAGATCGCGAGGTGTATCTTAATCACCGTGTCCCATATCGACAATGTAAGCTAGCAATTCGACGAAAATCTCGATTGTCTATAGAACATGTACGATGCTTTGTCACGTTTCTATCAGAGATCATTGCTTAGGTGATCTTAGATTTTGAGAAAATGGTTTGAAAAGTGTATATGAATCATGCATTGTATACGCAAGATAATTGAATATGCATTGATGCCCATGGATGTTGAGACATCTAATCCACTTAGAGAGAAAGCATCCATACCATTATACAATGGGACATTTTGGCACTATCATAAAAAACATTTGTGCTTTTTCAAGGTGGTTTATGATATTTTTTCAGATAACTGAAGTATCACATATTACAACTTGCAAATACGATACCTGAGTCTTGTGATGATGTGTGACATGGCACGATCTTATGAGGTCCAACACAATACCACAAGATAGGAAACACTCCGATATACGTTAATTTATGGGTGGGTGGAGACTTTACATACGTTAATTTTGTTGAGTTACAAGAGAAGAAATCCATTCTTAGACAATTTAAGAAAGAAAAAAGAATGATAATAAGAATACTTTTTTTTTCATAACGTAGACCAAATGGAAAACGATGAAGGTCGTGATGTTCAAGATCGTGAGGTGTATCTTAATCAGTGTGTCCCATATCGACAATGTAAGCTAGCAATTAGACGAAAATGTCGATTGTCTATAGAACACGTACGATGCTTTGACACGTTTCTATTAGAGATCATTGATCAGGTGATCTTAGATTTTGAGAGAATGGTAAGAAAAGTGTATATCAATCATGCATTGTATACGCAAGATAATTGAATATGCATTGATGCCCATGGGTGTTGAGACATCTAATCCGCTTAGAGAGAAAGTATCCATACCATTATACAATGGGACTTTTTGGCACTATCATAAAAAACATTTGTGCTTTTTGAAGGTGGTTTATGATATTTTTTCAGGTTACTGAAGTATCATATATTACAACTTGCAAATATGATACCTGAGTCTTGTGATGATGTGCGACATGGTTTACAAAAGCTTGGTATGGACTACAATATCATCCATGCATGTATCAACAATTGCATACTGTTTCGAGGAGAATACGAGACTATGGAGACATGTCCAAAGTGTAGTGCTCACAGGTATCGATAGGAGTTGCAAGGGCAAACAATCTCTCAAAAAGTTCTTAGACACTTTTCGCTTATCCCCTGCATAAACCACATGTTTCGTACATTCAACATGGTGAGCTTGACAACGTGGCATGCGTAGAATAGGTCTATAGATGGAGTTCAATGCATATCAATGGATTTACTCGCATGGAGCCACATTGACTCTACCTTCCAAGGCTTTTCCTGAGAGCCAAGGAATCTTCGCCTCGATCATGCTATGGATGGCATGAACCCATTCTATCTGTGCTCAACTTCTTACAGTATGTGGCCTATAGTCCTTGTCAACTACAATATCCCTCAATGGCTTTCTACGAAGAAAGAACATCTCATCCTCAGCTTGCTCATTCCTGGTCGCTACAAAGTAAAAAATATGGACGTGCATGTTCGTCCATTAGTTGATGAGCTTAAGACTTTGTGGAAGGAGGGGGTCATCGTGCAAGATATGAGTAAGTGTGATGGTCGACGGTCCGCCAATATTCGAGCCATTGTCATCTGGAAGATGTATGACTTTCCAAGATTTGGAGAGTTCTCAGGTAAGTAGGCTTCCGTTCTCGTTGGTAATATCTATCATAGCTCGTTCAAGTTTGTATTCATTAGTGGATAGAGGTGTTGGAACATGTGTGGTTACCTCATATTATCATGCATGTCCATTGTGTGGGCCACAGTTAGACTCCCAAAGGTCACAAACCATGAGGAAGATGGTATAACAAGGATACTCTGCTTTCTTGCCAGAGGGTCATGAACTCAGGGGAGGTTTTCTTGGACAACCTCTAGCTAGTAAGAATGCCCAAAGTTGGTACGAGCTGAAAATGGTCCTCATGGAGTCGCATCCAAACAGAATGCGACGGTTCTCAGTTTTCTATGAGTTGTCATATTGGACCCACTTCCAAATCAACCACTTGTTGGATCCTAAGAATATTTTCAAGAACGTGGGAAGCTTACTATGGGACCATATCACAAGAAAGAGAGATACTATAGGGGCACGAATGGATTTGAAGGAGGTAGGCAAGATGGAGGTGCTTTATCTACAATCGAGTGGCTGATGGCCGCATGTAGCTACCTCACGCTCCTTGGATTTTGTCCACTAAAGAACAGCACATTGTGAAGGAAATAGTCAAGTCTATCTGCAGTCCGACGGGTATGATGCGTTCTCTCAAGTCTGCATTTTCTAAAGATGACTAATTATCACGGCTAAAATCCCATGATTGACATAAGGTAGTAATCCTTAACAATCTACTTATTCAGCTCTCTAAAATCTACACATAGTCGGATCTGGTTATTTTTCTTCTTCTTGATAACAACTAGTGAACACCATTCTATATACTATACAGGGAAGATTAAACCAACTTTCCATAACTTTTGTAACTCCTCAAACAGCCCTTCCCTCAATTTAAAAGGCATACACCTTACTTCTAACGCACAGGACGACTGCCTTCTTTTACAGGAATAGTATGAACAACCACGTTGGGAGGAATGCCTCTCAACTCATCATAACTCCAAGCAAAGATATCGCGGATTTCTTGAATCAAGGAAACATAGTCATTCCTTTCTGTTGTACTGAGCATGGAAATTAATTTAATTGGCTGCGAATCATTCGGCGTGCCAAGGTCTAACTCAATCACATCCGCATCTCTTATCCTAACTTGCGGCTCTATCGGCTCATTTAGAGTTATCTGATAAATGTCCTCTGTAGTGGACCCTTCTTTAGATTCATCAGTGGATTATGTCTCACTACCAGATGGATCATCTACTATTTCTAATTCAGTAGAGGATAAAGGAGCTCTCTCACTCTAAGGAGACTCAAGGTAAGCATCAACTATTACTTAATTAGCACCTCTACCTAGAACCACTCGATCAGCGGGTATATCGACTTGGTAGTCTGTTCATAAAATCCAAGGCTTGCCTAGCAAGACTCGATAGCTCAGACGTCCTACAAATCTTTTCACCCCAAGTCCAAGAAGCATTCTACACTTGCAACTGTAACATGGACTTTAGTAGCACAACCTTCTGGTTGCCTTAGACTATCATCAGCCATTCTAAGAAGGGTGGAGCTATGTTTTTGGGTGCCTAGACCCAACCTCTCCATCAATTCTGAACTCATGATATTGACAGAGGACCCAGTATCTACAATAGCATGCTCGTGCTATGCACAAAGGTTCTACAATATATCCAATATGCAGGATCTTCTTGAATTCCTTGCGTACTCTTGGAGATAATTTAATCAACTATAAGTGGTTTACATCTGGTTTGACTTCGCAAAGTAAACTTGCTAAATCAAAATCATAATAGGTAGCCAAAGCTCTCTTTTCTCGCCAAACCATCATTTCCTTTGGTCTCGGGACCAGCTTTGGTGCTTCTTTTTTAGCTCTTGCATTCTTTCTTGGCACTTCCTCATCCTCCTTAGAATCGACTTTTTTGTCAGCACGCCTTAGAGGTCCACCTTCCACGCCAAGATTCAGGACTTGTGTCCCCTTATCCCCTTGCTTAGGGTTTCCCTCAACCGGTTTTGCATTATCTCTATCACCCTCTTTAGCCTTTTGGCCTCTTGTCATGGCTCGTAGGTTTTCAGTGCCATTGATGCGTAGAGCCTCGATAAGGCTGACTCCATTTCCTTGTGGCAACTCCTCTATAGTGGTCTTTCCCTTTTGAAATATTTGTCTTAGTCCATCATTTTGCTAGAGGTTATTACCTTGCGCTCTATGATTAACTGGACGTGGTTGCTTACTCCCTTGTTGGAGGGAACTAATCTTACTCCAACAGGTAGCAGCTAAGTGGCCCAACTTTCCACAAATATCACATTTAACATTTGGACAATTTCTAGGGAAATGTTGTCCACCACACCACTTACAGCTGAATCTTGAGGGGCCACCCTCTTCAGGGCGTCGACTCCCTATCAGATTCTGCTGCTTCTTCAAGAAACTGACGTCAATAGCTATTTGCTGATATTGTTGAGAAATCATATCAATGTAGTGCTTAATCATATCCTTAACTTCGCCAAGGACATTAGAGGCACTCGACTCATAGCCTTGATCATCTATCCGTCGTTCCATTGGCCTAACTATTTGATTGGGCATTGGTTGTTGAGTGAGAGGAACAACATTAGGGTTCGAAACTTGGCCTCCAACATTTGGTGGAGCCAACTGACTAGCCATAGGCATAGTCACACTGGGAGGAGCTGGCAGGAGAGGTACATTTTGAACCATGCTTCCTCTCCCATTAGGGTTATTCATAGGCATCCCTTGACTTCCATTTATCAATGGTAAATTGCCTCTAGGTACTAGACCTGCATTAAGATTTATTCGAGAGGAATAGGCCATATGTAATTGTGACTCTACTCCTTCTGCCCATGCAAGGGCAGTGTCTATATCAGCCAAAGCCACACTGCTCAATTGTACTAGAATATTGAAATCCAATCCATGCAAGAAGTATTGCAATTGGGCAGTCGGTGGAATGGGAATGTAAGTTTGTAACTTACGAAACACTTCCTTAAGCTTCTTGGCATAGGCTTTCACATTCTCATGGGGATCTTGTCGTCTTACATTCAAAACACGCAACCAGTATTGGTCACCTCTTTCAGGGGCATATTCTCCTCCGAAAGTTGCATAAAATTGATCAATTGTAGTTATGGTTCCCGTCTCTCTGCTATGATGCAGCCCTTCCTTTTAACGTCATGTTAAAGAACATCATAAGATGTCCCTCATCTTGGATGTAGTAATTAAACATTAATCTTTGGAATTCACAAATGTGAAACTCCGTATCTTCTTCAGCTAACCCATTACAAATGGGCAAAGGCACTCCTAAAGCTGGCAGATCCGGTGTCCCTACATGAATTGCAATGGGTTGTGCCATGACGACAATCGGATTCAGAATAGGAGCTTGAACTGATGGAATCACACCCCCTCTTGAAGTGGGTTGACTTGGTGGAAGAGAGGAAGAACTTACGCTTCCTCCTGTACCTAAAGGACTATGTGCATCAGTTGGGTTATTAAGACCACTGCCTCTTATGTGTATCGGGCTACTCCTTTGAGAAGAATAGTGACTTACAATCTCCAACCACCGTCTAGCCCTCTTAGCATGTTTTGCTTTTTGTATTTCGGCTTGACGGTCCTTGTCAGAGGACATCAACCAACTTTTTGGTCCCTAAAAACCCTAGATTCGAGAACCACCACTTGTTGGTAGCTCCCAGCAGACGCACCACTGATGGGACCTCAAATGGGATGGCATTGGCTATGTCATTAGCCAGATCTCATACTCATAACAGACAAACACACCCTCACGGCCTCGCGGGCCAGGAGCGTCTATCTGCTACTAAAGGATAAAGTGCCCTAAAGCCTAATCTATGCGTTTATAGTTTTATAGTTTTCTAGTCCCACGTTTCCCTTTTTATAAACTCCACAGAGGGAGAACCCTTACACACTGGCAATGCCACGATAATCACATACATGGGAGGCAACCTCTCGGTGGAAACACTGTGGTCCCAATGCAACTCTCCTACATCACAGGGATTAGCCCCTTGATGCGCTACTCTCAACATATAGAACAAACGAACAAACTCCACTCTTTCATTTCGAAAGTACTCTAGGAGATACCGTGTCCTTACCAAATAATCCCCCAAGAAATGAACGTCTATCCTACGGCATAGGACACCTTTCCACACTCAAGAGTGGGTCATTGTCATTGAAAATATGTGCTATGCATCCAGTCTTTTTATTTTGATACCATGATCATCATGCACATGCAAAGTGAATGATCCTAAAGTGCTCAAACATAATTTTAAAATCACAAACACGTGGTGTGCACAACCAGGCTTTTCAATGCATTTACTAACCCATTGCGGCGATGTAAGAATAGCACCGAGACAACACTCGTGCTACTATCCTCTTAATGAAAATATTCCCCTCTATGTCATGATATGCATCAGAAAATAAACAATAATCAACACGCAAATCACACCATTCAAACCTCCCAACCCCTTACATTTAGGTATTGCTTTCGTTGCATAGGTGTAGAGGTTCATTTTGTCATGTTTAGATGTATAAAAGAAATGAATCAAAAACTTTGACAAGAAGATAGGGCAAACTGAGGCCAAACCTCATGCTTTGCCACTACCATACATCCACAAACAATCATTATATTTTTTCTTATTTTTTCAAGACGTATTTTTATTTTTTGTCTTATTTTTTTCATTTTCTTGATTTATTTGGCAATAAAATATACTATTTTCTGATTTTTATTGTTTCAATCACTTCAACATACTAACATTCAATTTATCTTCCATATTCCCCCCATGGTAACACCTTTTACCCACCCGAAACCGAAAAACTACCATTTTACCACTTAAAGACCGCATTTCGGGTTTACGGGAATTAAATAGAGCATGTAAATCATTGCAAAATCAAGAATTTCTTATAAGCAGCAATTACTCATAGTGTAACCAGCACATAAAAAAATTTTATCCAATAAGAACATAATTATCATCATACACTTTTAAAAATCATTCATTTTTCTTCATAAAAATGGTCATACAGTATTTTTACGTAACCCGAGACGCCTTGAATGACTTCATAACTAGCAAACGGAGCCTCCATTGCTCTTAATCTAATGCTATACTTCAATCTTCAGCATCTCCATCAATCTCCATCAGCATTTCTTTCATTCTCCTTCTCGGTTCCTCCATCAAGATGGTACACATGAATAGCCTATAGAGAAGAGAGAGAGGAAGGAGAGAGAAAGACTAGAATCTGTTCTCTTCATCCACACAGCCATTCCTCATGCGAAGACCGGCGATATAACCAGCAAAGAGGGAGAAGTTTCCCCCCAATCTCTGTTCCATGGGGTGCATTCAGTCTGACAATCATGATCATGAGGGAGAGGGCGCATTTTTCGGCCGTTGTCAGCATGCCATTTCTTCATGCCATCACGTTTTTTTAAATGCAATTTGGGGGAGGGGTTAAAATTCCCCAAAGGGAACCCCCCCTTTGGTCTTCAATTTGGTCCATCTTTTCAAACCTTGCCCATCTTGTGGCCCCTTTCTCGTTTGGGCTCCGTTTCAACCTCTGAAAAATCCTGCACGTCCAGCTTGGCATTCTGCACTGACTGGCAGCTCCTGACATCCCACACGACAATTGAAAAATTTATCAAAAATCCACAAGTGTTGCTCGGGCGTCTTTTAAAAGCCGTCTTTCACTTTGTGCTTAAAATTGGCCTAGCTGCAACTGCCGCCTTCGATGTTAAATATTTTTCCCCTAAATTCTGAAATTTTTGACAAATTTTAGGCACATCCCGGGCTCAAAACTCCACTCTCACCTTCTGAGTCAAATAGTGCATAACTGACTACACTAATGGATTGGCGCTATATCTTTGCCAGTTGTAGGTAGGTGTAACAAACTAAATATAATAAGTGATAAGTCACTAGCCATGTGAGTATCATAATGATCACCAACGTGCTAAGTGTAGACATGCAGACCCATCTAGCCAGGTGGTCCATCGTCAATGTCCACATGTGTTGAGCTTGCCATCTCAACACTCCCCCTCAAGCTCAACTCTATCTCTGCAACTCCAAGTAAGCTTCGGAACTTTCGAAGCTTCTCTACACCCAATGCCTTTGTGAAAATGTCAGATATCTGATCCTTTGTACTAACATATACCAAGTCAATCTCTCCTGCACGTACCTTCTCTCTCACAAAGTGGTAGTGCACCTCAATGTGTTTTTTCATAGCACGGAACACTAGATTCCTAGCTAACTATATGCTACTGATGTTGTCACAATGAATGACAACTGAACCATCTCCCTGCACATCCAAATTACCTCATAACTTTTGCACCCATACCACCTCACATGTTGCCATAGTAGCACCTCTATACTCAGCCTCCGTACTCGATAAAACACATGTAGGTTGGTTTTTCATGCTCCATGTAACTGCTGCACTACCAAGGGAAAAGATGAATCCACTAGTAGATCTTCTGTCTGACATGCTACCAGCCCAATTTGTATCTGTGTATCCAAAGACCTGTATGTTCTTACTTGCCTCATAAAAAAGTTCATAATGTAAAGTGGAGATCACATACCTCAATATACATCTAACTGCATCCAAATGAGGCTTTTAGGCATCTGCATAAACTGACTGACAAGGCCAACAACATAGCTCAAGTTTGGCCTTGTGAGAGTCATGTAAATCAAACTCCCTACTATCCTCCTAAATATAGTAGGGTCTTCTATCTCATCCTCAATGTCAGCACTCAACTTCACATTTTTCTCCAATGGTACTGAAAGAGGCTTACATGCTGTCATACTATACTTGGATAACATATCCAATCCCATACTGCCTTTGGGATAGCCATATACCATCATCACATGTGATCACCTCAATACGAAGAAAGTATCTCAGCTCACCCAAATCTTTCGTCTCAAACTTCTTCTTCAAGAAGTTCTTAACTTCAGTAATCCCATTGTCATCGTTACCTGTAATAATCAAGTCATCCACATAAATGACTATGATGACCAAACTTGCATCTCCCTTTCTCACATAAAGTGAGTGATCAACATCAGAAATACAAGATCCAATATTGACAAGATACTCTCCAATCTTGTCAGACCATGCTCTTGGTGCTTGCTTCAACCCATAGAGTGCCTTCATTAACCTGCACATATATGTGGGATGCTCTAAATCCTCATAACCTGTTGGTTGCTCCATATAGACTTCTTCTTGCAATTCACCATGCAAGAAGGCATTCTTAACATCCACTTGCTGTAAACTCCAACCTTTGGCTACTGCCAAAGGAATCACACACCTAACAATTTCCATCCTAGCAACTCGATTGAATGTCTCTTTATAATCTTTGCCATATGTTTGAGCATAGCCTTTTGCAACTAGCCTAGCCTTATACCTACTACTGACTGAACCATATCCATTATGGTTGAATTTATAAATCCGCTTACAGCCAATAGTTTTTTTATCCTTAGATAAGGGTACTAGATTCCAAGTCTTATTTGGCTTCTAATACAGCCATCTCCTCATCCATTGCTGCATCCCAATGCGCATTACCAATAGCATCCTCAAAACAAGTAGGCTCAACATCCTCAACTAGTTTCACCGTATAAGCATAATGGTGAGCTGCATAACCTTCAAACCAAATCTTTTAACAGGATATCTGACCTTGTTAGATCTACGTATCTCCGGATCACTAAATGGAGCCTTTACATTACTATGAGCTCTCTGTACACCTGATTCCTAACTGAAGGAATACCAAGCTCATCATCCAAACTCTCCAAACCACTAGAATCTCCACCAAAAGTTATAGGCTAAGTATCATGAATTTTCTATCAATAGTGGACTTGTCTACTATAGAACAAGGCTGTGTATACCAGCAAGCCAATCGCTTAAGCATAAGATATTGTGGGAAGCTCATGATTCCCCTTTTGCAGGACATCCTAGCTATGCCAAGACTCTTAATGCAGTCAGGAAGAGCTACCATTGGGAGAGGCTCAAAGGTGACATTCTCAAATATGTCACCGAGTGTTTGTCTTGTCAACGTATCAAAGTTGAACATGTCATGATGCCAGGTAAACTGCAACCGCTTGACATTCCCCAAATGAAATGGGAATTCATCAGTATGGATTTTGTTGTAGGTCTACCCCAAGTCCAGGGAGGATACAACTCCATCATGGTTGTGGTTGACATGCTTACTAAGGTTGCACACCTTATTCCAGTAAAGACAAACTATAAAGCCTCAGACATTGTAAGATTGTTTATCAAGGAGATATTCAACATACATGGGTTACCCAGAAGAATCATTAGTGATCGTGATTCTCTCTTCACATCACACTTCTGGAGAGCTATCTTTGAAGCTATTGGGACTCAACTCTATTTTAGCACCGCTTACCATCCCAAAACGGATGGCCAAACAGAGCGAGTAAATCAAGTCATCGAGGATATGCTTAGGGCATACTACTGTTGTGAGCTGAAAAGGTGGATTCAATACTTGCCTTTGCTTGAATTTTCCTACAATGCTTCTTACCAACAAAGCATTCAGATGACCCCTTTCCAAGCATTGTATGGTCATGAATGTCAAAGTCCCCTAAACTTCTCAGATCCAACCTTAAGGGTTGAAGCTTCAAGGCAGATGGATGACCAAATAAAGTCAATAAGATAGGACATCCAAGCTGCCAAGGATAGACAGAAGGCATACGCTGATTTGAAGCGTCAAGATACAATCATTAAAGAAGGAGACATGGTCTTCATTCATGTACGCCCAAAGAAGAGTTCCCTATCCTTAGGATATTGCAAGAAGCTAAGTCCAAGGTATTGTGGGCCGTACAGGATCCTCAAATGCCTAGGACGTAAGGCCTATAAACTGCAACTCTGTAGGAACCTAAAGGTTCACAATGTATTCCATATCAGCCTATTGAAGAAATATGTACCTAATCCTAACCATGTACTTGACGACCAGCAAGTTGTAATGCCCAGTCAAGGAGTCGTTGAATTAAGGCTTGACAGGATCTTAGACGTTAGGGAGAGATAATTAAGATCCAGAACCTTGAGAGAATGCCTCATCTAGTGGAAAGATTATCCCGAAGAGGATGCCACTTGGAGAGATGAAGACACACTCAACCATCAATATCCCCAGTTTATCTTGAGATGAGGACATCTCGATTTCTCTAAGGGGGAGAGAATGTAATATATCAAATACTAAAAATTCACACATGAACCTCCTATTAAGGTTAATGGAATTTTTTTTTTCTATCCTCCCATCGGTGACCATCGTGCTGGAGGGGGAGAGGGGAATAGAAGGGCCAGCAAGCTCCTCGCTGGAGCTTGCTCAGCCTTAAGGCCATGCCAATTGACACGAAGGAGAGGGAGGATCCCCCTCCCCTTCCCTATTTAAATAGAGGACACTGCCAGGAATGATGGAGGAGAAAAGGGAGGGCCTGCTGCTACCAGTTAGAGGGGATGGGGCTACAAGCTAGGCATTTAGTCTTCGACGTGGTGGGTTTTGGAGAGCTTGGCTATGGCCGGCTTTGCCCACTTCATTAAACCCTAAACCGGTTATGAGGAGGAGGGAGAGAGTGGGCTACCGTGATGACTAACGGAGGAGCAGAAATCGAAAAGAAGGGAGTGATGCCGCCATGATGATCAGTCGACATGAGGGAGAGAGGGCTTGAGGAAGCATGAGGGCTGGAGGCTGCCGCTCTACTGCCACGTCACGAGTGCCAAGGGAGGAGCCACCACCTTTCTTCGCTGTCGAAGACAGCCCTATCACACCCCCCCCACGTAACCTTCTGGAAGCTTGGAAGCTTCGAAAGGGGGGGGGCTTCTTAGCCCCCTTTCCCCTAGTGTTAAAACTTCCCTCACACCCCCCTGTAACGTGTCTCCTAGTATCATCCAGGACACGTCTTAGCAGTCCTTCGGAAAGGATGTCTAGAAAGCTCCGCCCGGCACTCCCATGGAATGTTACGGATTTTGCAATCTAGCTCTTCCCGCGTCTGCCACGTAGCAGAAGTATCCTAGTCGTTCCCACTTAGGATCGATCGGAATTAGGGTTTTCTAATGGGTCACTAGCTAACAGCAACTAGCGTCAGACCCGAGCGAACTACTTTACGCAGAAACTCCAGGTCTGAAGCGGATTCACGCTGCACTTGGTTCAAGGAGAATGAGAAACGAGAGGGATGCAAAGCTCAACCTCTCTGCCATAAGGCATAGTCCCATTCCGTTCCCCTAAAACAATGTAAATCGGGTAAGACGTAACTCCAGGTCATCATTCTCGTTATTCTTTTTGATGATGATGATCATTTCGCTGTTCTTCGAGATTTTTTAGAAAAGTTTCCGGCTAACCGGGACCACTCAACCATAGGACGGACTCATGGCCCATCCTCCGCACTTTCCTCGGTTTGTTTTAGTTATGTAATTATCTAACACATTAATTTGACATATAACAATCAGCTTCTTTAATTAATCCTGTTAAGCACGGGTTCCTTCACATAATCTTATCACATGACATATAAAAAAACAATATCAAGCAAGTTCTTTTAACATCTCATCATTTTATCTTTGATTTACAAGAATTTCCGCCCGTAGGTTTGTCCATAATCTGCCCGAAGGCTAACCAGTAATCTCCAGCTATTACTATTCCAAGCTTCCGCCTGTCAACTAGTATGCGGGCCCTGAGATCCAATCCGGATTCACGTTAGCCTCTTGTGCAGGACCTGAAAGGCGAGGGATTTACAGCCAGAGCCCCCCTTGGCACCCAAGTGTCCTCCTGCTCCAAGTAGAACTCAACAAAGAGACCTCTCGCGGCGGGTTCGGTCCACATTCCCGGCACGGTCAACAACCCCCTTGGTTAGGGTCAGGCAGGCAGTTGGGGGTAACTGAAGCTGCCTCTCCCTTCAGGCCTTTAACCTGAAGTATAGGTACTTGTTTAATTTGTAATTCATAATTCAAACAGAGCCCTAAAATCTCTAGCAAGCACAAAAATTTCCATTAATCAACCCAGTTGTATGGCAAACTGCTAAGAAAGTGTTCTTTCCTTTTTGAGTGTATTAGCAGTCGTTCTCAAGATGTCTTGTAACTTGGCAAGATCCCTTATATTCGGGTGCAGGGTATACCCAACTTGGTTAACCCTAAGGTACCTTAGATATGCTAGTTTCTGGTTTACAACTTTCCTTATTTAGAAGGATACCCAAAAATACGTCTTTTTGCAAGATAGCTTGCGTAAGGATCTGCCGTCCTTGATGAGGGTTTTTCCCTTTTCTCCTTGTGAATCAATCACAAAATGATTTCATACATGTTGCGCAAGTCCTGCGATGGAATAATCTGTTTAGATTCCTTAAGCTGATGTATGTCAGGCCTAGGGTTTCCTAGTTTCTTATCTTTATGAAATTATTGTCCTTACGGTAAGGAAAGTAGTCAAGTGTTTGGGGTATGAATGTTTCTATGTTTAGATTGGTTCGGTTAGCTTTTGGAAAGATTGGTTCGGTTAGCTTTTAGAAAGTTATCTTACTCGTCTTGTCACGGTTTTACTATCCTTGTGACAATTAACTTTCCCAATCAATACAGTTTAATTTGGCATATAGCATAATGCCAAGATGATACAAAGAGCGACGATACTTCTTGGGACAAAGGCCTAGCTGAGAAATTGGTGTATACACACTTTATTAGTCGCAAGTCCTCAAATAGCAGGGGAAAAATGTTAATAGAGTGTCATCCAGCAATTCCCTATTACATTTTCTTTCCAAATGAGTTCGTATATCTAATTTTTATGCTTGTTAATTCCTAACATTTAACTTCTGTTTTCTTTAAAGATGAACTCATGCCAAATAACAACAGTTGCCTTGCTAAGATGTGCAACTGGCAAAGATAACTCCCTAATAATTTGAGCATCGAAATAAACCTTTCATGAATTTAGCCATTTTACCATGATCCATTATGAAAGGAATAAGACTAATGGTGCAAGATATAATTTCTACACTTTAGGAATATATTACTATAGTAAATGGTTAATCTTGCCTATAATTTTATAATGCTTCATGCAATTTGAAGAAAGCTAATTTGTATACATTGTCATTCATAAGCTAAATCCTTCGTTAAAAATAACTCGAACAAATGTATCTTTTCTTAACAATTTTCCTTTGCATGATTGACTTAAAACCGAATTAACACCAAGAAGAAAAACCTGGCTTTGAGGTGAGATATCCACATGGATACTGGGAGATGACCCTTCTGCAGCTACACCTTGGATTTTCTTTGGCGGCATCGTAGTTCGAATGCGAGATAGCCTTTTCCCTTTTCTTCTTGGAATTCCATCATCTTCTCCTTCCTTATCTTTTACCTTTTTTCCACTCTTCCTCCTTCACTCCCTCTTTTCACTCCCTCTACTTCCCTCCCTATCTTTTATCTCATAGCTATTTCTTCCTTACGGGATACCATACGAAGCCATGATGATGAAATTGATTTTTTTAGGACATGGGAGTGTGTGGACACCGGCTTGTTTGATAAGATTAAGAACACAAAGCTCAACTACGAGAGCATTTGCACAAAAATATTTGAAAGTGAGTGAAGGGGTTAACGCAAGAGAATGGAAGTCTGCAAGGTAGCCTAAGGACAAGGTAGACCTATGGTTGTGACCTGAAAGATCTAAAGAGCTATGAGGAGGGAAAAGAGCAAGGGCTTAGGGGGGAAATTAAAACCGGAAGGGGAAACAAGGGGGCTTAGGGGGGAAAATTTAAACCCGGGGGGGGGGGGGGGGGGGTAATAAGGACTTTTGGGGGATTAAAATCCAGAGGGGAAAAGAACAAGGCTTAGGAGGGGATTATACCGGAAGGGGGGGGGGGAAAACAAAGCCTTACGGGGGTTTTAAAAAAACCCGGTAGGGGGGGGGGACAAGGCCTTAAGGGGAGGTTTAAAATCCCAAGAGGGGGGGGGAAAACAAGGGGCTTAGGGGGGAGATTTAAAACCCCGGGAGGGGGGGGGAAGAACAAGGGCTTTGGGGGGGGGGGGGGAATTTAATACCTCGGGAGGGGGGGGGGGAGAATAAGGGCTTAGGAAGCCCACCTTGGAACCTTCCAAGGGCTTTTCCGGAAGGCCACGTGGGGGGGGGGGGGAAAGAAAAAGGCTTCTGTCGACGTGATGGCTAGGTGGCAGGCCTGCAAATGCAAGCGGCGTGCTGGGAGGTGGCTGCTGACTGGCGCAGCAGCCCACGGCTCCTCGAGACGGACTGGCGGTTTGAAGAATGGCGACTCATCTTCCTCCTCCGCTTGGAGTTATGGCGGCACGGCCCCAGCCCCCTCTATCAGCGGCCCCCCTCTCCCCTCATTTAAATAGTGGAGGGAGGGGGATCTTCTCCTCCTGCGTTTCGACACGCATGTCCTCCCTCCCTCGACAAGTTCCACCAAGGAGCTTCATAACTCCTTCTATTCCCCTCCCCCTCCAGCTCATCAGTCAGCTGGAGGGATAAGGGGGGGGGGGGGAAATAAAAATTTTTCAAAAGCCAGATTTATATTTTTTTTTCCCACGCGGAATTTTACACCCCCCCCCCCCCGTGTTTAACCCTTAAGCCCCCTTTCACCCCCCGTGCTAAAACCCCTTTCCCTTCACTTTGGAGTCACCTCTCCCCCCGGTTTTAACCCCCTATAAGCCCCCTTTTTTCCTTGGGCTTTATAAGCCCCTACCCCCCTCCCAAGAGAACCAAGGCCCTAAGGGTCTTATTACCTTTTTCCCCCATGTTTAATCCCTAAAGCCCTATCCCTTAGCTTCGGGATCACCTCCCCTCCCCCTCCCCCCCCACGTTTTATCTCTTGAAAACCCTTTCACTCCCCCCCATGTCGTAAAACCTTACAAGGGCCCTTCTTGTGCCTCTTATTACCCCCCCTCGTGTTTAAAGGTCTATAAGCCCCTTTTCCCCCCAATAAGAGTGGGGCTTAGAGGTCCTATTATTACCCCCCTCATGCTTTTAATCTCTCTTAAGCCCTTTCCTTGGGCTTTGAAAGCCATGGGAAAATACCCCTTGGAACTCTCCCGCACATTGTTTCTTTTCCACACCTTTCTATTCCCCATTCATGCGAGTTTACAAAGGCCATTAAGCCTTCCCCATGGCTTCAATGGGTCTTAGTCGTGAGAAATTTTAAAGCACCCCCTTCCAAATTCCCTACTTTCAGGAGGGAGCCTTCTAAAACTACTTTCGATGAATGGTTAAAGGGAGCGACGATGGAATTCCAAAGAGGAGTTGTAAATCTGCTTCCACGTCCGAAAGACTGCAATTGCAATGCCTCCTAAGAAAGTCCAAGGCGCAACCGTGGGAGGGTCATCTCCCAGCATCCATGTGGATATCTCACCCCAAACCCAAGTGTTCGTTTCTAATTTTTATTTGATATTGTTGTAATTCAATCATGTAAGGTTAATTATTAGAAATAGAATATATTTTCATCCTAGTTCTTCACGACGAAGGAACTTAGTCATCAATACTTTTAAATAAAACATGCAAATTAAGAAATTATAAACATGTTTCTAGCAAATAGCTTATGCATTGAAATGAATTATAAGACTAGATTATTATCCATTAAAATAGTATACTTCGGTTAAGCTTAGAAGTATAAACTACATCTCGCACTATTAACCCATATCGCAATGAATCATCATGGGAAGTGCAAAGCATGAAACAATTCTTACGATGCATAAACTCTATGAAATTATCATTGACAATTGCAAAAATTAGCAAGAAAAAGGTTTCTTATTTATCATGAATTTTGTTCACAAAGAAAAGGGAAGATTAGTTGAAATCAACTGACCTCAAATCGATAAGTTAGGGTTTAAAAAAATAATTTACGCATAGTCAACGAATCATGTGGAAGTAATCTCGAAATTATTTTCTAGAGTTAACCAAATTGGTATAAGCCTAAAACGCTTAAGCCATGGAGTACTCATTCGGAATAAGTTAAATTCCAAGAAATACCTATACCTTAAATACTTGCCCACATTCATTGAATGTAGGGACAGTGAAAATGTAATTGGAAAGTGAGCTAGGGTTTGTCCCTAAGAATCTTACAAGATGAAACTTGGAAACCCTAGGTCTAACGACATCAACCTAGTAACCTGAAACGGATTGTTTCGTGACTCCATTGTCTCATAGTTCGATGCGACACTTACGCAACAAGTGCAGAATCATATGATCTTGTGATTGGATCACAAGAGAATGGACAAATTCTCGCAAGAAGGTTGGTGGATCCTTACGTAAGTTATCTTGCAAGAGGATGAATACTTTAGTATCCTTCTTGAGTAAGGAAGATTAATTGGAAACTAAAGACCAGTCGATAAACCGAAATAACTGATAAACTTAAGGTTTTACCAAGTCTGGTTAATAGGGTACGCCCTAACCCAAGACATAGGGAATCTTACCAAGTTGCAAGTCATTCCAGATCAAGTGCTGGATGCATTCGAAAGGAAGGATTCATTCCTTAGTAGTTTGCCAACAAAAAGGATCAATGGAAATGTTTGTGCTTGCTACAGATTTTAGAGCATTGTTTGGCTGTGTTTGATTAATGAGTTAAAAGATAAATGAATATCCATACTTCAGGTTGAAGGCCTGAAGGGAGAGGCAGCTTTAGTTACCCTCGACTGCTTGCCTGACCCTAACCAAGGGGCTTGTTAACCGCACTGGGCAAGTGGACCCATCTTGTGCGAAGGCGGAGCTCTTGGAACGATTGGGCTCTACAGCAAATCTCATCCCGAACCTTTGATATAGGAAGATTTCTGGTGATCAAGAACCCCTGTTTCCATCATTGGATCGCGAGGGACCAGTCTACAGAGGCAGAGGACCACTCCTACATCTCCTTCATCAAGTCATGGTTCCACAGAGATAAACTCCATATTTTCACAAGCTTAAAAGCTTTGTCTTTTAATAAGCCTAGTATTGAAGTTTATAAGCTCTAAGAAGCTTAAAAAAAGCTTCGATTTGTCATCGTGACGTCTCAAGAGACCTCCGTTTTTTCTGCCGTGGGCTGAAACCCCCCCCCCCCCCACGAATTTACGTTTTGGACAGTTAGCTCTTTGAGCTTACTTACCAAAACAACAAAGTTACCTAAGCTTAATTACTTAAGCTCCTTAATCAATCAGGTCCTCACAAACTCTAGGTCACACACAGTCAGTCAGATTTGGCAAATCTATCAAGTTGAAGTACTGCAAGTTCCATAAATAGACTAAGTTCTGCAAGTCTGCAACTCTGCAAGTCACATAAGTCTGCAACTATGCAAGTCAGACAAGTCAACTGGAGTCAAAACTGACTTGTGCTCAAAACTCCTAGAAGGATTGTTCGTGCGCAGAAACTCCGAACTGCAAAGTTGTTCATTGGAAGATACTCTACCCATACGCAGGTTTGCTGAAGCATTTTCAGCATACGAAGAAGGATAAAACACAAATTTTTTGAAGATTGTGAAAGCCATACCCAAAAACACATAAGCCTTGTTTTCCCGAACTTGAGCTACGCTCATCCCGCTAACTTGATTTTGAGTGCAAAATGTCTTTCGAGTTTTGGGATGATGGAACCACATATGGATGATCTTGGCTGAAGGCAACCTACCTGAGTCTACGATGGAGCAAAAGCTAGACTTAATCATGATGCAATTGGAAGAAGAACGAAAGGCTAGGCAAGCATTGCAAGTTTAACTGGCAAATTTACAAAGAGCATCTACCCACAAAGAAGAACCTCAAGCTGAAGATCTTATTCGATGTACCATCGACGCAACTCTCGAAGCTCAAACCATCTGCAAGGAATCAAAGATAAGTAAAAGAAGTTTCAAATTCCGTACTTTCAATGGCATACGAGAAGGAAAAACTGTTCTTGCATTCATGAGTCAGTTTGACGACTATTTCCATAAGGAAACCTATGCTGAAAAAGATAAAATCAAGTGTGTCACTAATCATTTAGTGGACAGAGCATCTCTTTGGTGGACTGTAGTACGCAAGAGTATAAATTGTCCCGCTACTTGGAAGAACTTCAAGAAGAAGTTCATGCAGAATTTCCTTTCTCCACAATTTCATGAGAAAGCTATTAAGCAATGGGATCTTCTTCAGCAACGGGATCGTGAGCCTATTCCTCAGTATTTAGAGCGTTTTTGGAATGCATTACTCCAGCTATGCATGCTTGAAGACGTACCTGAAGCGACACACAAGTACAAGTATATGTCTGGACTCCTTGGGCATTACTACGCCGAAGTTAACATGTTCAAGCCTGCTACTCTTGAAGATACCATTTCACTAGCTCACGACACTGAAGACAAGCTACGAGGTAGAGACAGACGTCCACAGCAATTCCAAGCCAATGGTAATTATGGATCTAAGCAATTGAATTCCAATTTTAGAAGATTTAATCCAGGTCATTTCTCTTCATCATCTTTCCGTAAAAATTGGGCAAAACCTCCTGCTTTACCATCTAATGTCAATCCAAACCCTAAGCCTATTCCACAGCCAAACCCTAATGTCCCTAGACTTCCCGCCATTGCAAACAATGTAACCAAAGCCAAGCCAATAGTATGCTATAAATGCCACCAGCCTGGACATCTAGCAGCAAATTGCGATTCGAAGAAGCCATCTGCCCATATCAACTATCTTGGAGCAATGGACGAAGACGAACATGAAGATATGGTTGATTTCACAGAAGATGAGGACGACACTACTACTACTTCGAATACTTTACCAGGTATGCTAACTCCACATTCTTTATTGACTATGAAATGTTTGGTGCATGGAAAGTAAAAGATTGTTTTGCATGATGGCGGTAGTACTCATGATTTTATTTCAGCAAAATTAGTAAAGGAATTGAAGTTACAGACTATACCTACGCATTATCGCATCAAAGCAGCATTCTTAGGCACTAGGTATAATGGTAAACAGGAAGTACATGACTTAGATATTCAAATTGGTCAATACACTGAAAGAAGAAATTTCCTAGTTGTTCCATTATAGTCGAGTGACATTATTTTAGGTATGCCTTGGCGTCATCAGCATAACCCAGATATAGACTATTCCACACATTCAATGAATATTAATTTTCAAGAAAAATCTATTACATTATATGGTATGCATGCATCTAATGTTTTTCCACTGCTTTCGCATACTCAAGCTAAACATGCATTACGCAAGAGTAGTAAATCCTATCTCATTTGGGTGAATGAAATGCAAGTCAAAGAAAATCATATGCATCGTAGGCATAAAGAATTTCTTGCACATTTTAAAGACAGTTTTGCCGAAGACCTACCACCTCGTTTACCTCCTACATGTCTAGAAGAGCATAAGATAGATTTGATCCCTGGCACACAACCACCTTGTAAAGCACCATATAGGCATAACCAGATAGAGCAAAAAGAAATTCAGAGTCAAGTTGAGGAATTACTAAATAGAGGATTGATTAGACCTAGTAGTTCTCCATTTGGTGCACATGTTCTATTAGTCAAGAAAAAGAATAATACATATCGTATGTGCATTGACTATCGAGCTTTAAATAAGATCACTCTTAAGAATAGGTATCCCATTCCTAGAGTTGATGACCTTATGGAAAAACTACAAGGATCTGCTATATTTAGTAAAATAGACCTTAAGTCTAGTTATCATCAGGTGAGACTAGATAAGTCAGGCATATTCAAGACTGCATTTAGGACACAGTTTGTTCATTATGAATTTTTAGTGATGCCATTTGGATTGACTAATGCACCTGCTACGTTTAGTAGAATGATGAACCGTATATTTCTGAAATATCAATATTGTGTAATTGTCTTCTTTGATGATATTTTGGTGTTTAGTCAAAATGACAAAGAACATTATGAGCATTTGTCATTGGTTTTTCAGTTATTAAAAGAAAATCAACTATATGCAAATCCTGAAAAGAGTGAATTCTTTCAAACAAAAATTGAGTATTTAGGTCATATTGTATCATCTGATGGAATTAAAGTTGATCTTAAGAAAATAGATGCAATATTGAATTGGCCTGTACCTAAAAACGTGCATGAGTTACCCTCATTCCTTGGTCTTGCTAGTTTCTATAGGAAGTTTGTACGTAATTTTTCCTTACTTGCTTTACCACTGACTAAACTTCTGAAGAAATGTATTATCTATCATTGGTCCGAAAATCAACAAAAATCCTTTGATTTATTGAAACATGCATTAACCCATGCCCCTGTTCTACAGTTGCCTAATTTTAATAGACCATTCTTTCTAGTAGTGACCAATGCTATTGGATCAGGAATAGGAGTTGTACTTATGCAAGACAACCATCCCATAGCCTATTCTAGTTGTAAGCTAAAACCCTCTGAACTGAAATATTCCACATATGACAAAGAACTATGGCAGTTGTACAAGCATTAAGACAATGGAAACACTACTTAATGGGTTCAAAATTTATGATTAAGACCGATCAGCAAAGTATTAGACATTTACTTAGCCAACCCCAAATCTCTGACCGTCATATCAAATGGGCCCCCTTTATTCAAAGTTTTCATCCTATCATTCAATACCAACCCGGAAAAGAAAATGTAGTGACTGATGCATTAAGTAGAAGACCTGCTATTCATAATATTTCTGTTATATCTTTTGATTCTTTGATTGCTATGAAAGATACTTATCATTAGGATATTACTTTTCATGCTGATTGGAATAAATTAGTTCAAAATAACTTGATTCCTATTGATTCATTTTCCTATAATGATGGATTTATGTTTTATGAAAAGAGATTGTGTGTTACAATTCCATTCCGATCTTTTGTTTTGAATGAGATTCATTGTCCTCCCTATCAAGGTCATAGAGGTATCATATCTACTTTACGTATGTTAATTGAAGATTTTTATTGGCCGCATATGGACACTGATGTATCTAACTTTGTTTCTGAATGTTTGATTTGTCAAAGAATTAAGAGACATCATGGTAAACAATATGGATTACTTATGCCTTTGTCTATTCCATCTAAACCTTGGGAACAAATTTCTATGGATTTCATTACTAGTTTACCTAATACTAAATCTAACCATGATATGATTTGGACAGTTGTAGATAGATTTAGTAAACAAGCATATTTCATTCCATGTAAGAAAACTTTAACAGCATCACAAGCAGTACAATTGTTTTTGAAAACTGTTTTCACTAACCATGGATTGCCAAAAGTTACTATTTTAGATCGTGATTCTAGATTTTGTAACAACTTTTGGATTACTCTATTTGCTAACCTAGGCACAAAGATTGATTTCTCATCTGCATTTCATCCTGAAACTAATGGACAAATAGAAGCCACTAACAGCACTATTTTAGATCTCTTACGTGCATATACTATTTCTAAACCTCAGACATGGGATACACATTTGCATTTATTACAGTTTTCATATAACAATACACCACACACATCTACAAAGAAAGCACCATTTGAAGTGATTTATGGACATAGATTATCTACACATGTTGCATCTTTGTCAAATAGAATTCAACGTGCTGATGATATTGCTAGTATGCATATTACTATTTTTGATGAGGTTAAATATATGATTGCTAAAGCCTAGCAATCATATACCAAACAAGCCAATAAGAAAAGACAAGCAATGAATTTCAAAGTTGATGACTATGTTTGGTTGAGAATAGAAAAACGTAGACTATAAAGTGTAGATAGACACCCAGTTGTGAAATTAGCCCCTAGATTCTATGGACCATTTAGGATCATTCATAAAATTAATGACAATGCATTCAAGTTAGAATTACCACCTCATTGGAAAATTCACAACACATTTCACATTAGTTTGTTAAGACCTTTAAGAGGCCAATTACATGTATATCCTGTTTATGAAAACCCACCTTTATTAGAGGAAGAGACTGAAATACTTGAACCATATGCTATCATAGATACTAACTTTATGACCATTAGAACTGGCCGAAGATATTCTAGATATCTAGTTAAATTTAAGAACCATCATGTAGAGGAAGCACAATGGATGCACGCTAGAGACTTAAATGCTTTCCCCACTCTCTTAGCTCCACATTGAGCTAATAGCAATTGAGGTCAATTGCTATCCCACCCCGGGGGTATGATGCTAGGAGGCATATTTCATGGTGGATTTCGTGAGATTTTGCGGTGGATTCCGTAAACTTTGATGACCGGGGCTCATACACAAAGTGGATTCTTTGTGCGAGAAGTTGATGGGGACGCTTGTCCTTTTTAGGCATTTCATTAATTTAGTATGTACATGGGTGATTCCATAGCGGGTGATTCTGCAAAATACATATCAAATTAATAAACGTTTATGAGTTTAGAGTGCGCACTCGTAATAAATTAAGGTTAGGATTTATTTCTAACCAGTTGATTTATTTATGTAGCTGAAGACTGCTAGGTATTCACTTTTGTCAGTTTAATTGTATTATTTTACTAACGATTGTGAATGCTTTAGTTGATGTGTAGAGATAGCAACAGTGGCGGAGGAAAGCATTGGAGGATAGCGAGTATTCGATTTATGGATTATATTTTGATAGGCACCACGCCTATATTTTGTCATGCCTATTTATTGAGGCATCGATTATTTATTATTATTTTGTATGCGCATGGGCGCATGGTTATGTTATTTCTATTTGGACATTGTATTGGGCGTGCCAAACTCTTTGGGCACCATCCATTAGCTTTATTCCTATTTTTGTGTTAAAGCAAACTCAAAAGCTAAAAGCTTGCTATTTTGTAAATTGGGCTATTATTTGAGCTTGAAGATGAAATATACATAAAATACATGCTTTGTGGAGCGCTTACGCAATGCATGGGGAGAGATTGCACCCAATTGGACTCTTGCTCTTGTCGTTCATGCTTTTTACCTTGTAATTTGTGCAAAAAGTAGAGTTCCATTGTTCTTTGGGACCTTCCGGCATTCACTACGCGAGCATACAGCGTCCGATCTGCACACCAGGGAGGAAAGAAGACCTCAGTCAAATTCAGAGTGAGGAATTTAGGTATCCATGAGTGTCTACTCTGAATGGATTGGTTTAAGCCTAATGACGCCCACATTCATTGTGGAAAGGGTCAAGTTTCCTTTCGAAACTCTGAAAGGGAATTAGTCACAACTCAAGGTGAGGCTAGAGTGCCAAGAATCCAATTGGCCAAAGTATCTCATATCATAAAAGGAGTCAGAAAAGGATTACTTGTCTACTCGATCAAACTCAACAAGTTAGATCAGAAGCAAGAGTTTAATGAAGGACCTTCTTGGCTAAAGGAATACACAGACATATTTCCTGAAGAGTTGACAGAACTCCCGCCTCAAAGAGAAGTGGATCATGAGATTAGGTTAGTACCAAGAGCTGCGCCAATTGCAAAAAGACCTTATAGAATGTCCATACTAGAAGCATTTGATCTAAAGAAACAACTCAAGCAACTACTAGATCAGGGCTACATCCAGCCTAGCACTTCACCGTGGGAAGCTCCAGTACTATTCCAGAAAAAGAAAGACGGGACACTTCGACTATGTATTGATTACCGAGGTTTGAATCAATCAACGGTCAAGAACAAGTACCCTATTCCTAGAATAGATGAGCTTCTTGATCGTCTTCAAGATGCAAATATATTTTCCAAGATTGATTTCAGGTCACGTTACTATCAGATAAGGATCAAGGAAGAAGATATCCCCAAGACGGCCTTCAATACAAGATATGGGAACTTTGAGTTCCTAGTTATGTCATTTGGACTTACGAATGCACTTGCCACCTTCAATAGGTTAATGCAGGATATTTTTAGGCCATATCTTGATGATTTCATGCTTGTCTTCTTCGACGACACTTTAGTCTATTCTAAACATGAAGAAGATCATGAACCCCAACTTTGGATTGTCCTTGAGACAATGAGGTTGCATAATCTGTATGCTAAGATGAAGAAGTGTGCTTTCTTCAAACGCCAGATTGAATATCTGGGATTCATAGTATCAGTGGAAGGAATCTCAGTGGACCCAACCAAGGTCAGAGATGTGCTTGAATGGTCAATACCAACATCTGTCAAGGAAATACGCAGCTTTCTTGGATTGACAAGATGGTATAGGGTCTTCATCAAAAACTATGCTTTGATTGCAGCACCCCTGACGGACTTACTGAAGAAGCAAACTTCCATTGCATGGTCAACTCCCGAACAAAATAGCTTCGACAGATTGAAGCAAAGTTTGGTATCAGCACCTATTCTAAAACTTCCAGACCTCAATAAAGAGTTTGAGGTAGTAAGTGATACTAGCATACTTGCCTTGGGGTGTGTACTCATGCAGGAAGGTCATCTAGTAGCATACTCTTCAAGGAAATTAAAGAGTCATGAGAAAAATTATGCTACGCATGATCTAGAATTGCTAGCTGCCATCCATGCTCTAAAGCTTTGGAGACACTACCTATTGGGTAACAATTTTACTCTAATAACTGACCATAAGAGTCTCAAATGGATCTTTACCTAGAACGAGCTCAACATGAGGCAATGTGGGTGGATTGAAGTGTTGGAGGAATATGACTTTCAAATCAAGTACCGACCATGAAAAGAGAAAGTAGTTGCCGATGCACTGAGTCGCAAGGCATTCCTTAATTCCCTAATCTTGCAAAATCCATCAACAACTAGATCTCTAGCTACAAAAGTATCTATGCCAAACAACCCTATAGTTGAGCTAGCTAGAGAGGATGCATGCCATGATCCGGCCTACCAAAAAATACTAAGAGAGATCTCTATCAAGGATCAATACCAAAAGTTGCAGGCTAAGTATCATGAATTTTCTATCAATAGTGGACTTGTCTACTATACGACGAGGCTGTGTATACTAGCAAGCCAGTCACTTAAGCATAAGATATTGTGGGAAGCTCATGATTCCCCTTTTCCAAGACATCTTGGTTATGCCAAGACTCTTAATGCAATCAGGAAGAGCTACCATTGGGAGAGGCTCGAAGGTGACATTCTCAAATATGTCACCGAGTGTTTGTCTTGCCAACGTATCAAAGTTGAACATGTCATGATGCCAGGGAAACTACAATCGCCTGGCATTCCCCAAATGAAATGGGAATTCATCAGTATGGATTTTGTTGTAGGCGTACCCCAAGTCCAGGGAGGATACAACTCCATCATGGTTGTGGTTGACATGCTTACTAAGGTTGCACACCTTATTCCAGTAAAGACAAACTATAAAGCCTCAGATATTGCAAGATTGTTTATCAAGGAGATATTCAAGATACATGAGTTACCCAAAAGAATCATTAGTGATCGTGATTCTCTCTTCACATCACACTTTTGGAGAGCTATCTTTGAAGCTATTGGGACTCAACTCTGTTTTAGCACCACTTACCATCCCCAAACGGATGGCCAAACAAAGCGGCTAAATCAAGTTATCGAGGATATGCTTAGGGCATACTGCTATCGTGAGCCGAAGAGGTGGATTCAATAATTACCTTTGGTTGAATTTTCCTACAATGCTTCTTACCAACAAAGCATTCAGATGACTCCTTTCCAAGCATTGTATGGTCATGACTGTCAAAGTCCCCTAAACTTCTCAGATCCAACCTTAAGGGTTGAAGCTTCAAGGCAGATGGATGACCAAATAAAGTCAATAAGACAGGACATCCAAGCTGCCAAGGATAGACAGAAGGCATACGCAGATTTGAAGCGTCAAGATAGAATCTTCAAAGAAGGAGACATGGCCTTCATTCGTGTACGCCCAAAGAAGAGTTCCCTATCCTTAGGAGATTGTAAGAAGCTAAGTCCAAGGTATTGTGGGCCGTACAAGATCCTCAAATGCCTAGGACCTAATGCCTATAAACTGCAACTCCCTAGGAACCTAAAGGCTCACAATGTATTCCATATCATCTTATTGAAGAAATATGTACCTAATCTTAACCATGTACTTGACAACCAACAAGTTGTAATGCCCAGTCAAGGAGTCCTTGAATTAAGGCCTGATAGGATCTTAGATGTTAGGGAGAGACAATTAAGATCCAAAACCTTGAGAGAATGCCTCATCTAGTGGAAATATCATCCCGAAAAGGATGCCACGTGGATAGATGAAGGCACACTCAACCATCAATATCCCCAGTTTATCTCGAGATAAGGATATCTCGATTCCTCTAAGGGGGAGAGAATGTAATATATCAAATACTAAAAATTCACACATGAACCTCCTATTAAGGTTAATGGGAAATTTTTTGCTTATCCTCCCATTGACGACCGTTGTGATGGAGGGGGAGAGGGGAATAGAAGGGCCAACAAGCTCCTCGCTGGAGCTTGCTCAGCCTTAAGGCCATGCCAATTGACACAAAGGAGAGGGAGGATCCCCCTCCCCTCCCCTATTTCAATAGAGGACGCTGCCACCAATGATGGAGGAGAAAAGGGACGGCCTGTTGCTACCAATTAGAGGGGATGGGGCTACAAGCTAGGCATTTTCTCTTCGACATGGTGGGTTTTGGAGAGCTTGGCTATGGCCAGCTCTGCCCACTTCAGTAAACCCTAAACCGGTTGTGAGGAGGAGGGAGAGAGTGGGCTGCCGTGACAACTGATGGAGCAGCAGAAATCGAAAAGAAGGGAGTGCTGCCGCCATGATGATCAGTCGACGTGAGGGAGAGATGGCTTGAGGAAGCGTGAGGTCTGGAGGTTGTCACTCTGCTACCACGTCACGAGTGCCTAGGGAGGAGCTGCCAGCTTTGTTCGTTGTCGACAGATGGCCCTATCAAACCCCCTCTATATAACCTTCTGGAAGCTTGGAAGCTTTGAAATGGGGGGGGCTTCTTAGCCCCCTTTCCCCTATTGTTAAAACCCCCCTCACACCCCTCCCCCCCCCCCGCAGGTGTTTAACCCTTAAGCCCCCTTTCACCCCCCGTGCTAAAACCCCTTTCCCTTCACTTTGGAGTCACCCCTTCCCCCCCCCCAAAAATTTAAACCCCTATAAGCCCCCTTTTTTCCTTGGGCTTTATAAGCCTCTCCCCCCCCCCAAAGAGAACTAAGGACCTAAGGGTCTTATTACCTTTTTCCCCTTTGTTTAATCCCTAAAGCCCTATCCCTTGGCTTGGGGATCACCTCCCCCCCCGTGTTTTATCTCTTGAAAATCCTTTCACTCCCCCCTGTGTCGTAAAACCTTACAAGGGCCCTTCTTGTGCCTCTTATTACCCCCCCTTATGTTTAAAGGTCTATAAGCCCCTTTTACCCCCAATAAGAGTGGGGCTTAGAGGTCCTATTATTACCCTCCTCATGCTCTTAATCTCTCTTAAGCCCTTTCCTTGGGCTTTGAAGGCCGTGCAAAAATACCCCTTGGAACTCTCCCGCACCTTATTTCTTTTTCACACCTTTCTATTCCCCGTTCATGTGAGTTTACAAAGGCCATTAAGCCTTCCCCATGGATTCAATGGGTCTTAATCGTGAGAAATTTTAAAGCACCCCCTTTCGAAATCCCTACTTTCAGGAGGGAGCCTTCTAAAACTACTTTCGATAGACGGTGGAAGGGAGCGATGGTGGAATTCCAAAGAGGAGTTGTAAAGCTGCTTCCACGTTTGAAGGACTGCAATTGCAATGCCTCCTAAGAAAGTCCAAGGCGCAGCCACGGGAGGGTCGTCTCCCAGCATCCATGTGGATATCTCACCTCAAACCCAGGTTTTCCTTCCTAATTTTTATGTGATATTGTTGTAATTCAATCATGCAAGGTTAATTATTAGAAATAGGATATATTTTCGTCCTAGTTGTTCCTGACGAAGGAACTTAGTCATCAATACTTTTAAATAAAACATGCAAATTAAGAAAGTATAAACATATTTCTAGCAAATAGCTTATGCCTTGAAATGAATTATAAGACTAGATTATTATCCATTAAAATAGTATACTTCGGTTAAGCCTAGAAGTATAAACTGCATCTCGCACTATCAACCCATATCGCAATGAATCATCATGGGAAGTGCAAAGCATGAAACAATTCTTACAATGCATAAACTCTATGAAATTATCGTTGTCAACTGCATAAATTAGCAAGAAAAAGGTTGCTTATTTAGCATGAATTTTGTTCGCAAAGAAAATGGAAGATTAGTTGAAATCAACCCTAACCTATGCTTGACCTCAAACCGATAAGTTAGGGTTTAAAAAATCAATTTATGCATAGTCAACGAATCATGTGGAAGTAATCTCGAAATTATCTTCTAGAGTTACCCAAATTGGCATAAACCTAAAACACCTAAGCCACGGAGTACTCGTTCGGAATAAGTTAAATTCCAAGAAATGTCTATACCTTAAATACTTGCCCACATTCACTGAATGTAGGGACAGTGAAAATGTAATTGGAAAATGAGCTAGGGTTTGTCCCTAAGAATCTTACAAGATGAAACTTAGAACCCTAGGTTTAACGACATCAGCCTAGTAACCTCAAACAAATTGTTTCGTGACTCCATTGTCTTATAGTTTGATGCGACACTCGCGCAGCAAGTGCGGAGTCATATGATCTTGTGATTGGATCACAAGAGAATGGTCAAATTCTCGCAATAAGGTTGGCGGATCCTTACGCAAGTTATCTTGCAAGAGGATGAATACTTTAGTATCCTTCTTGAGTAAGGAAGATTAATTAGAAACTAAAGACTAGCCGATAAACCAAAATAACTTATGAACTTAAGGTTTGACCAAGTCGGGTTAATAGGGTATTCCCTAACCCAGGATATAGGGAATCTTGCCAAGTTGCAAGTCATCCCAGATCGAGTGCTAGATGTATTTGAAAGGAAGGATTCATTCCTTAACAGTTTGCCAGCAAAAACGATCAATGGAAATATTTGTGCTTGCTACAGATTTTAGAGCATTGTTTGGCTGTTTTTGATCAATGAATTAAAAGATAAATGAATATCCATACTTTAGTTTGAAGGCCTGAAGGGAGAGGCAGCTTCAGTTACCCCCAACTGCCTGCCTAACCCTAACCAAGGGGGTTGTTAACCGTGCCGGACAAGTTGGTGGAGCCCGCTGCGTGAGGTCTCTCTGTTGAGCGCTACTTGGAGTAGGAGGATGCTTGGGTGCCAACGGGGGCTCTAGCCGTAAATCCCTCACCTTCTGGGCCCTGCACAAGAGGCTAACGTGACTCGGGATTGGATCTCGAGTCCCGCATACTAGTCTACGGGTGGAAACTTGGATTGGTAATCCCTATGGATTGTTGGATAGCCTTTGGGCAGATTGTGAATAAGCTTACGGGCTGGACTCTTTGTATTTCAAATATAAATATGATAACTTGTTAATAAGGAACTTGTCTGATATTGTTTTTCTATATCAAGTGATAAGATTATGTGAAGGAACCAGTGCCTAACGGGTTAATTAAAGAAGCTGGTTGTTACATGTCCAACTAATGTGTTAGATAATTAAATAACTAAAACAACCCGAGGAAAGAGCGAAGGATGGGCCATAGGTCTATCCTATGGATGGGTGGTCTCGGTTGGCCAAAAACTTTTCTCAAATCACGATGAACAGCTGGAAGATCGTCAAAGAACACGAACAACAAAGAGCATTGACCTAGAGTTATATTTGAACCCGATTTATGCTGTTTTAGGGGAATGGAATGGGACTATGCCTTATGGCAGAGAGGTTGAGCTTTGCATCCCTCTCATGTCCCATTCTCCTTGAACGAAGTGCAGCATGAATTAGCTTGGGACCTGGCGTTTCTGCGTAAAGTAGTTCGCTTGGGTCTCACGCTAGTTGCTGTTAGGAAATGACCAATCAGGAAAACCCTAATTCAGGTCGAAGGGCCGGAATACTTCCGCTACATAGCAGACGCGATAAGCCCTAGATCGCAAACCCCGTAACATTCCATGGGAGTGCCGGGCGAAGCTTTCTAGACATCCTTTTCAATGGACTACTAAGACATGTCCTGAAAATACAAGTGGACATGTTACAATAATGCATAGGCTGAACTCTCTTCTCTTTCTGTGGAAAAATAGAAGCATTCTCAACCATAACCTCATCCTCATCTTCATCCAACTCTCAGTCAAAACTCCCTGTGTATCCCTAGTAGGCAATGCATGTATTTTCCTCTTCAGGACTTCTTGGAACTGATCTTGAAACTCTCTTTTCGAGATGCCCGAAACCTCAGAAAGAGTAAAAGTCACCTCACTGCCAAGTATCTTGCAATTAAAGATTTTCTTCATGTCTGTAGATGTCTCAATATTGAACATCAATCTAAACACTAACTAGTTTCTCTCTCTAGGCTCTTTCCTCTTTTCTTTCTTTTGAGCATCTTTCATCTGTCATTCTGGCCCTAGTCTCAAAGATGGCCCTGTAGTTGGTTGAGTAACAAACTCACCCCCTCTAGTCTTTTTAGCTGCATTTGGATTCTCCTCATCCCTCTTACGCTTCTCCTCAACAAGTACATCTGCTCCCTAAGATTTAGCCAAGTAGGCATAAATAGTGTATCTATCAACAGGCGAATCCCAACCTGTCTCAGATCTGATGTTAGAACCTGCACTAGTCAAAACAGTCTGCTGAATTTTCCCCTTGTTTGTCGTCTCCATAGCATAGGTCCATAATGTTGGCTGCTTCTCTGATCCTTTCTCAATCTGTACTCCATATGTAGAGGTATCTCCTCTAGCTGCCACATAGGAAGTACACGCAGCCATATCATCTACTAATTTATTCATTCTGCCTTTCCCAAAATTGATAGCAAGCGGAGCTCCTGTTTCAGTCAATCAGATCTTGCCATATTATCCCCAAAATACCAAATTCTTCCTCCTTGAATCTTGAAAAGTTTCACAATCCTTGCAATGCTGATGGTCTGTACTATCACATCAAATACATATTCGATCTCTCCTAGGTGCATTAGGAGCACTCCTAGGTGTAGTAGGAGCACTAGAAGGAAAAGTAGGCACGATCGAAGCAAATTGCTCTTTTAATTTTCCCACCAATTCTACTTTAACTGACTCTAGTGTCAAATCCGTTATGCCTTTGATTATGTCATCAAGAGAGCAAGGAACCGACGGAGCGGATGGTTTTGGAGTAGAAGGAGCTGGCATCAATCTTGGAACAGGAGAAACATGAGGAGTAGAAACAGTAGGCACTGGTATAGGCCAAGTAATTGGTTGAGCAAGAGAAGAAATAACAGGGGTAGAAGCAGGCATAGGAGCAGAAGACTGCAACGGTCTCATGGATCCATTTTGTAGGCGGGTCTTCCATATCCTCCTCTTGGTCAAAGTGGAGACTGCATCCTGGGCATCTTGCCAATCCATTTTAAGACCCATAGGCTTCATGTGATCCTCAAGAAGCTCTCCTAATTCTTCATGAAGAGCAAGATCTGCAGCTTGCAAGAAAAGCTCAACTTTCTCAACATCCAATGCTCTTTGTTCAATGGCATCAAGCTGACTATACCTCTCTTCAAATTCTTGTATCAATTTTGAAGCAGCTAGACCTTTGTTTGGCATGTAGGCCCACTCTCGGAATGATCACCGTGTAGCCATCCCAAAGTCCTCAAGAAAAGACTCCTCTTTCAGGACCTTCTTAAAATCTTGCCAAAGAGAATTTTTAAGGAAAAGATCAGTCACTTTTACCCTCAAGGAAGGTGTGACAAGGGGAAGGAAATATTTACTCATAAGTCCTATTGGAACTCCAAAAAATCCCAACTTGATCTCATATGTCTTCAAATAAGCCAATACATTACGACCATCAAATAGCTTCTTTTCATTCTCAACTGCTTCAATTGCCTTAGTCGCATTGATTGCATTCTCTTGCTCCGAATATAGTTGCCTTTGCTGAGACAACTGTTGTTGATGCAAGTGCTGCTGCTGCTGCATATACAATTGTCTGCTGATTTTGAAGTTGCATATACATAGAAATATTCTACAAAATTTGCTTTAGATCATCCGTAGAAGCACTTGAAGCAGCAGTCAATGATGGAGCTGAAGTAGAGGACAAAGCAGGAATCATAGAAGAGGTTGAAATGGATGCTGAAGTATCTCCCATCCTGAAATTTAAATGCGACGCTTTCACGTCGGGTTCACCAAAGATGTCGAAGGGTTTTTCGAAAGCAAAGTCGTGACAACAGAGAACCTTGACTAATTTCAGAAAGAGATACTCTACAAGTTGTCCGTTGATCAATACTGGAAAGTTAGCAGGTGCTAGATTCGCTGGATTCTAAAGCAGAGGAGGCAGCAATATATCATGAGCACAAACAGAGCACTAAGACAAAGCCAAAGATGGTGACAGTCATGTTCATGCTCGTGGTCATCACTATCAAGGATGAAGACTGATTGTTTGTCATTAGTAGGGCCCTGTACAAGGCTCTCATAGGCTTCTCTTCCACAGAAAAAGCAACTCAGGCTCCCCACTTGTGTCAACTATTAGCCAAGCAAGTCTTGTACAGTTTTGGCAGATACATACAACTCTCTTGCACAGATAAAAACTCTATAACAGCCAACCAAGTCTGGTGCAATTTTGCATAGATATACACAGCTCTTGCACAGTCAAAACTCTGTCACAGGCCTCCCAAAATACATTACTCTCCACCAAATAGAACTGTGATAAGATCAAACTTGTGCAACGTGCATTTTCATTGCCGTGTCGATGTTGCTTTGAACTGATTCAAAGGCATCTGAACCTAAACCAGGGCATCAGTAAGGAAAAGATAATTGATTGAGAAATGAGCAATTTCTCAAGGTATTCCATCAGCCAATGGTGACAGTCCTGACATCACAAAATTTGAATTCAAAAATCCAAGTTCCTTCATTCATAACTAGAAAAGACTTGTAAGATATAATTCATTCAGGCAAGGGCAATGCAAGTTACTCAAGGATAAGACAATGGAAGAGGCCTCTCTGATCTGAAGAAAGAACAAGAAGACAAAAGGATATGTGATATCACTGGGAGAGTCGACAAGGCTTCTCTGATTCCATAGGGGAACACAAAATAGGATTGAATCGTGCAAGCTTCCAGAATTGGGAGCAACCTCGTTATCTGCTTCATTTGGCACCTAGTGTTTCTTCTTCTCAGCAGCAGTCTGCTTGTTCATCACTGACATCCTCTCTACTAAACTTGGTTTCTTCTTTTCCTGGTTTTTGCTCCCCACATTTTTCTGAATCTCCTAATGTTTTCAGGCAATTGTGGTGGCTGAACTGATTACTTTCTTCAACTGTAATACAAAAACACGCTTCTCCCTCTCCATATCCGAAGTGTTCACAAAAGACCGTTTGGAGAAGTCCAGAGCAGCATGTGCTGTTGCCAAAGGTGAGAATCCCTCCAATTCATAGTCTTCCCAAAGACACAAACCAGCTTTACAGTCTTCAAGTTAAGATGTCTGTAGTCCTTTTATTACATTTTGGTGAACTTCCACAATCCTTCAATCAGCACAATACTAGTACCACTTCCATCCAGAACATTAACAATAGCTTTTCCAACAGCTAAAAGTCTGTACAAATGAACATGCTTTTTCCCTAACACCATATTGGAGAATATGGGAATTTTCCATAAGTTTGGGACACGTGGTCAAATCTTTGGATTTCTCATAACTTGAACACTATAACTCCAAATTGAGCGCTCTATAGCTCAATAGATTCCATTTTTCAAGCTCTTTCCAATGATAGGTCACATCACATGGTTTTGAGAAACTTATGGGCATGTTATCCGGGTGCCACCTTTTTAGTATTCAAAAAATGAGAATTGGGAGATTCCCAAACTCACTGATATTGTGTTCCCTCCAAAACTTCTCGATTCCCCGATTTTTCTTCCCCCAGGCCCAATATACTATGCTCAGAAAAGCGGCCCCTTTTCTTTACCAGAAAAGCAGCCTTGTCTTTCCCGTTCTTAATGCCGTTCGTTGCTTTTCTTCTACTCTCCACTATAGTATGTTGCTATTGTCTCATAATCACCCTCATGCTCTCCACGTTCAAAGTGCAATACACCTATGCTGCAGCTCAATAGACACTTTTTTAGGTCGTTTTTCTCACCAGATTCAAAGCCATTTTGAATGCATCCAGTGCTCCACTCTACATGGCTAAGCATACTATGTACATGCTCCTAGATGGCTCTATTCATCTGCTTCGTCAAACCATTTTGGGGTGGGGTATAGGGGGTGGTCAACTAATGCTTAATACCCCTCTTATCACATAGATGCTCAAAGGCATGTGACACATATTCCCCCCCATTGTCAATCCTAAGGGATTTCAGCCTATGCCCAGTCTAGTTCTCAACCGATGCAAGCCATCTTTGAAATAGAGTCAAGACATCTTAATGGGGTAAGTCCAGACTTTACGTGAAAAACTATCAATGAACATCACAAAATACTTTGCACCACCCATAGATTGATAGGGCATGGGTCCATAGACATCTGAATGTACCAATGTTAGGGGCTCACTCACACATGTCCTACCAGACTTCTTATGTGTATTCCTAGTCTGCCTACCATAAAGACAATGCTCACATGAATCAAAACATGCATAGTCAAGGGGCGGTAAGCTGAGTAAAAATGAGATAGTCCACAGAGAAGAATGTCAAAAGTCGTGGATCTAGAGCATGGCATGAGCTATGGAGGATGGAAGATGTAGGTAGGACTCATGTAGACATATACACACACAAGATCAACTGTCACACAAGTGAATTAGGTTCCAAGATTGAGACTTGGACTCATTAACACAATCTTGTGTGTAAGACAATAACAGAGACACTTGATTGAAGGGAAAAAGTACTATGACATTGCATTGAAAAGTGAACTTGGTACATCACTATATAGTCTCTGACCTTTCTCCACTCTCCTCACTATGTATGTGGGATTCAGGACATCTCTTCCTAGAGCATACATAATTTGTCATTTCTCAACAAAGAATCAGGAAAAGGTACATATGGTACAATATTCAAAGTAAAAATTATAGGTGTAGTTGGGTTTGATCCCAATAGAATATATATTGGAAAGTGTTATAAAGGGAAGAATTATAGAAGGCAAGCACAACAACGAAGGGAGAGCATAATGCAAATTAGACACCAAGTACTGGCCGTGCATGTCATTGTAGCTGCACTGCTGAAGAGTCCCTATGGACAATTACACCGACAATTACACCGTACTTTAATGGAGGTAGCCTTGGGGACTTCATGACCTAGTTGCTTTCATTGCGTGGATTATTTACAATATTTTTTCACCCATGCACGGGCAAGAGAAGGCGTGATGAAGATAGTCAATTAGCAAGTGTTCAAATAGGATGAATCACTATATTTTGCAAATATCTCTTGTCTATTATGCATGCTTTAATTCTGGAAATGTGTCAGCTACACAAAGCAAGGTGGATGCACATAGATTTGCATTCAAGAAATATTGTTCTAGATTTTTTTGCTGAAGTGTGCCATGTGGGAATAATAGACTGGGGCAAGGCTCTAGATTTCTTAGAGGAATGAAGGGCATTTGCAAAGCCACCTAGACAGTGTCACAATGATGATGAAACATATGCAAGAAAATTGAATCATTACAAAGTAGATCATGCATGAAGGAAATGGCTAGCCTCTGAATTAGAAGATATAGAATTGAAGGATTTTTGTACACCCATGTTAGGTGTTTATGCATTGGGATGGGTGCCAAGGGAGATTTGTTAATTCTATGAGGATGCCTAAGATTACTTTAACTTAACAAAAGCTATTACTCCCTCCTTTCAAATGATAAGACATCTATCTCAAATTTTTGAAGAAAAAATGATGAATACAGCTCTAACAAGCAGGGTTTCCTTTGAAGAGATGAACGAGCTTGTTTGCAAACATCCTAGCATGAATGGGGACCTGGCTATGCATCCCTTTGAGGAAATGGAACCAAACTCCAAGTGAATAATTTGTGGCACCATGTAAATCATGATAAAGTACTAGTTATTCACTTCACTTCACACTATCTTAGGGCATCTCTTTTCTATTATTCTTTTTTCTACTGAACAATGGAATGTCTTGCATAGAGGCATGTATCGTTTTCACATGGCTTCAATATGGTGAATTGTATATTGTTTATGGATAACCTATGCATTTATCCTTGAATGTCTATTGTAAATGTAACATTAAAAAATAAATTATATTTGTTAGAGCGAGTAAGAAGTAGTGCTTCTACCAAATAGTGGAACTGCAAATCATATCTATGTTACATGGTACAATTACTTGTTATGCACATGCTTTTGTATAATATAGTCATTTGTGAATTTTCTCCTTGATGTGAATGCATGTTTCCTACCCTTAATAAGATATTGATTAACATCATCTCTTTCTCTATCATGTACCTAGATATACAAGACTGACAACTCATGGCTTCAAAGACTTGCATGAAAGTTTTGGAACATAAATCTAGTGAGAAAGTGCTTTTGGGGTATGTCCAAGTTGCTGATATCACATACGGTGCAATACAACAAGAGATAATACAAGATGGGCTTATTTGTGGTTTGTTTAAATTTATGATTGAAGATGAAGATGAAAATAGTGGATGTTGCACACTAAACCCAAGACAACAAGAATGTTGGCTTGTAGAAACTGTCAAATTTATCACTATAAGGAGGGAATCAATCTTAGTAGACGAGATTGGGGTGAGGATCGGTCCATAAAGTGGATATGAAAGGATTTGAGTGATACTATAGAAGTTTCAGGCTTCAAAGCAAGTGATAAAGCTATGCACAATCTAGTTGATAACCCAAAGAAAGCTATAAATAAGCTCAAGAGCACGTTGCTTTCAAAGTCTACACTTCAAAGTTGGTTATCCCAACGTGAGATCGTAAGAAGTTGAGGGAGCTCAATCCACCAAGAGAATATAAGTTTGAGCTTACCATAGAAGATCTAGATGGTGGATCCTTGGTTTGAGTATGGTGCCATGAATTTGGACCTCCTTATGGATCAGGAGTAAGTGGCAGATAATTTTCCTACTCCTGCCTTTCCAATTTCATGAGAATCCATGTAGTAACTAGAGAATCAAGCACATTAGAGAATGTATCTAATGAATGGAGGGTTGAAGGTTGGAGCAATATCTAGCTCAAAGGATATAAAAGAAAGCAATGAAGATGACATGACGATGATTTTAGTTGCTGTAGAGGATATGAATATTTTCAATAGCACTCATGAAGGCAAGTCACTTTTTTAAAAAAAATGAGACCTTGAGTAAATCATTTTTTAAATATGTAGCAATTACTATTTTAGGAAAGAGATGTAATTCAATTTCGTTTAATGATCGCATGTGCAAACATTTTAGAGCTAATCCCTTATCCCTTTGGATATTAACTTTGTGAACTTTAGCTTGAAATCATACATGATCTAATTTTGAGCTTGTTGAGGCAACCTTGCATGACTATAAAGAAAATCAAGAGTAAGATTAGTTGTATGTAAGTATGATTGGAAGTGGCTACACTTGTGTCCTCAAAGACCAAACTTGCAAACACTCCTTACAGAGCATGTAAAGTCAAACTCTCACATCATGGCTATATCCTAAACATCATCCACCAATCAAGTAGTTTCGGTAAATGCTTGAGGATGACCAAGAAATATTTTTGAGGTAGATCCATTAAAAATTTTATTGGGTGCCTTTCTCCAATCAACCCAAAAAAGTGCATTACCAACAAATTTGGAAACACCTTCTACTTGTACAAGTGACTCAAACATGTCTCCTTCATGGGAGTTGAATTTGCTTTTTTGGGGATTCTGGCAAAGAACTGTAACTTACAAATCTTGTAATTAGAATATAAAATCTATGCTACATGACCTTAAAATAGGGAATTTGTGGTATCCAGAGCCATACACAAAAGTTACCTTACATGACCGGTCTATTGAGATCAAGGCAGATAGATACTATAGGCATGTGAATTGTCTTTGTATTTCATATGGTAGAAAACCCTTTGAAAATTTCACTTGTGAATATTTCAAAAAAATTCTCACTTGTGATGATTTTTGAATGAGAGTATAGAGAGAGGGCTGCTATTAAGAAGAGAGGAGCTAGGAACATAGGAGGAGAAAGACAATTAGATTATCTTAGTGGTGAAGAGCCACAAAACATCAAAATTGAGACCAAGAGAAACTTCAAAGAGGCCAAGAGGGAGCTATGGTGGTTGTGAGAAAGAGTTGTGCTTTTTGTAAGGATCAAGTTCTTAAAAGAAGCAATTTAGTTTGAAAGGCCTAAATAGGAAGGACGTACGTGCAACACTTTTGTAATAACATCTCTAAGGCCCATTGACAAAGTAAATTTAGAGGTAAACTAGATTTGTGGGACTTTTTTCAAGATGTAACAAGGAATGTAGTGCAAGCCAAGCATGCACAAAGATTTAGCGAGTCTACAAACACCATGTTTGAGCTCATTAAACATTGGGGTGGACCACACTTGTATGAATTTTTGAGTGCCAACCTTGGAGGGTCATCCATGTCTACTACAAAAAGACAAGAAAAGAAAGTATTTCACTTCATACTTGGAGAACGTGAATACATCTTTGAGGCGGTGGGTAAGATATATATGGATGCAAAAATAAAACATAGGGTACCATCAACGATTCCGATCATCATCATTGAAGATAAGACAACCATCAAATTTCACATAAGGTAAGCACTTGGATAGCTCTAACATATTGTGCCTTACATATTTCCTTACTTTCCATTGTGTATCAAAGGTAGAAAAGTAGTAAAAATCTAAAGAAGACCTCATTTTTTGTATGTGGAATGCAAAGGATGACACTCTTATTGGATTTTGTGGGAGTAAGGGAAAACTTCATCAATGCTATTGCAATGATACAATTGTTGTGGGAGAGGGATCGCAAGGTTATGAGAGGATAGTGAATGCCTTTCAAAAACATGTGGTGGGGAGCTCTGCAAGACTTTTAATAGTAAACCCTCTCCATGAGAGCCTTCGACGAGTAGCGTTGGTGGCACAAGTCACATGTGATCGATTTGATAGTGTTTTTGTTAGAAATCAATGGAGTCTTGAGGAACATTTGTGGGATGCAAAGCTAAGGGATACAATAGGACCTTTGATAATTGGGCATGATGCCAGGAGGCATATTTCACGGTGGATTCCGTGCCACTGTGGATTCCGTGAGGTTTTACGGTGGATTCCGTAAACTTTGATGACTGGGGCTCATACACAAAGTGGATTCTTTGTGCGAGAAGTTGATGGGGACGCCTATCCTTTTCGGGCGTTTCATTAATTTAGTGTGTACATGGGTGATTCCATAGTAGGTAATTCCACAAAATTCATATTAAATTAATAAACGTTTATGAGTTTAGAGTGCGCACTCGTAATAAATTAAGGTTAGGATTTATTTCTAACCAGTTGATTTATTTATGTAGCTGAAGATTGCTAGGTATTCACTTTTGTCAGTTTAATTGTATTATTTTACTAACGATTGTGAATGCTTCAGTTGATGTGTAGAGATAGCAGTAGTGGCGGAGGAAAGCATTGAAGGATAGCGAGTATTCGATTTATGAATTATATTTTGATAGGCGCCACACCTATATTTTGTCATGCCTATTTATTGAGGCATCGATTATTTATTATTATTTTGTATGCGCATGGGCGCACGGTTATGTTATTTCTATTTGGACATTGTATTGGGCGTGCCAGACTCTTTGGGCACCGTCCATTAGCTTTATTCTTTTTTTTGTGTTAAAGAAAACTGAAAAGTTAAAAGCTTGCTATTTTGTAAATTGGGCTATTATTTGAGCATGAAGATGAAATATACATAAAATACATGCTTTGTGGAGCGCTCACACAATGCATAGGGGGAGATTGCACCCAATTGGTCTCTTGCTCTTGTCATTCATGCTTTTTACCTTGTAATTTGTGCGAAAAGTAGAGTTCCATTGTTCTTGGGGACCTTCTAGCATTCACTACGTGAGCATACAGCATCGGATCTGCACACCAGTGGTATCAGAGCGAAGCTAAGATCAAGAGCTTCCAATCGCTACCCATCTCGTGCGAAGGCGGAGCTCTTGGAACGATCGGGATCTACGGTCAATCTTGTCGCGAACCATCAATATAGGTAGACTTCTAGCGATCAAGAACCCCTGTTTCCATCATTGGATCGCGAAGAACCAGGCTACAGAGGCAGAGGACCACTCCTACATCTCCTTCATCAAGTCATGGTTACACATAGATAAGCTCCATATTTTCAAAAGCTTAAAAGCTTAAATCTTCAAAGTTTTAAAGCTTAGTTAATTGAACTTAAGCTTCAACAAAAATTGTGATAAAGGACGACGTGCTGAACTGAGCACCGAAAATTGCGCCGAGTACATCCTCTTGTCCTCAAAATCGGTGACTACTCAGAAGCATTGAGCTTCTTACTCCCATAAGTCCTCTAAAGCTAATCCATCATTTAAGTCTTTAAAGTTTCTTCAAATCAAGTTCTGCAAGTTCTGTAAAGTGACTAAGTTCTGCAAATCTTCATACTCTGCAAGTCATATAAGTCTGCAACTCTGCAAGTCAGACTAGTCAACTGGAGTCAGAACTGACTTGTGCTCAAAACTCATAGAAGGACTGTTCCTGCGCAGAAACTCTGAACTGCAAAGTTGTTCATTGGAAGGTACTCTACCCATACGCAGGTTTGTTGAAGCATTTTCAGTATACGAGGAAGGATAAAACACAGATTTTCTAAAGATTGAGAAAGCCATACCCAAAAACAAATAAGCCTTGTATTCTCAAACTTGAGCTACGCTCATCCCGCTAACTTGATTTTGAGTGAGAAAGGTCTTTTGAGTTTTGCAGGATGACAGAACCACATATGGATGATCTTATGGCTGAAGGAAACTTACCTGAACCTACGATGGAGCAAAAGCTGGACTTAATCATGATGCAATTGGAAGAAGAACGAAGGGCTAGGCAAGCATTGCAAGTTCAACTGGCAAATTTACAAAGAGCATCTACCGACAAAGAAGAACCTCAAGCTGAAGATCTTATTCGACGTACCATCGATGCAACTCTTAAAGCTCAAACCATCCCGCAAGGAAACAAAGATAAGTAAAAGAAGTTTCAAATTCCGTACTTTCAATGGCATACAAGAAGGAAAAACTGTTCTAGCATTCATTAGTGAGTTTGATGACTATTTCCATGAGGAAACCTATGCAGAAAAAGATAAAATCAAGTGTGTCACTAATCATTTAGTAGTCAGAGCATCTCTTTGGTGGACTGTAGTACGCAAGAGCACAGATTATCCTGCTACTTGGGAGGATTTCAAGAAGAAGTTCATGCAAAATTTCCTTCCTCCACAATTTCATGAGAAAGCTATTAAGCAATGGGATCTTCTTCAGCAACGAGATCGTGAGCCTATTCCTCAGTATACATAGCGTTTTTGGAATGCATTACTCCAGCTACGCATGCTTGAAGATGTACCTGAAGCGACACACAAGCGCAAGTATATGTCTGGACTCCTTGGGCATTATTACACTGAAGTTAACATGTTCAAGCTTGCTAATCTTGAAGACGCCATTTCACTAGCTCACGACACTGAAGACAACCTACGAGGTAGAGACAGACGTCCACAACAATTCCAAGCCAATGGTAATTATGGATCTAAGCAATTCAATTCCAATTTTAGAAGATTTAATCCAGGTCATTTCTCTTCATCATCTTTCCGTAAAAATTCGGCAAAACCACTTGTTTTACCATCCAATGTTAATCAAAATTCCAAGCCTATTCCACAGCCAAACCCTAATGTCCCTAGACTTCCCGCCATTGCAAACAATGTAACCAAAGTCAAGCCAATAGTATGCTATAAATGCCACCAACCCGGACATCTAGCAGCAAATTGTCATTCAAAGAAGCCACCTGCCCATATCAACTACCTTGGATCAATGGATGAAGACGAACATGAAGATATGCCTGATTTCACAGAAGATAAGGATGACACTACTACTACTTCGGATACTTTGCCAGGTATGCCAACTCCACATTCTTTATTGACTATGAAATGTTTGGTGCATGGAAATGAAAAGATTATTTTTCATGATGACGGTAGCACTCATGATTTTATTTCAGCAAAATTAGTAAAAGAATTGAAGTTATAGACTGTACCTACGCATTACCGCATCAAAGCTGCATTCTTAGGAACTAAGTATAATGGTACACAGGAAGTGCATGACTTAGAGATTCAAATTGGTCAATACACTGAAAGAAGAAATTTCCTGGTTGTTCCATTACAGTCGAGTGACATTATTTTAGGTATGCCTTGGCATCATCAACATAACCCAGATATAGACTATTCCACACGTTCAATGAATATTAACTTTCAAGAAAAATCTATTACATTATATGGTATGCATGCATCTAATGTTTTTCCATTGCTTTCGCATACTCAAGCTAAACGTGCATTACGCAAGAGTAGTAAATCCTATCTCATTTGGGTGAATGAACTGCAAGTAAAAGATAATCATATGCACCCTAGGCATAAAGAATTTCTTGTATATTTTAAGGACTATTCTACAGAAGACCTACCACCTGGTTTACCTCCTACACGTCTAGAAGACCATAAGATAGATTTGATCCCTGGCACACAACCACCTTGCAAAGCACCATATAGGCATAACTAGATAGAGCAAAAAGAAATTCAGAGTCAAGTTGAGGAATTTCTAAATAGAGGATTGATTAGACCTAGTAGTTCTCCATTCGGTGCACCTATTTTGTTAGTCAAGAAAAAGAATAATACCTATCGTATGTGCATTGACTATTGAGCTTTAAATAAGATCACTGTAAAGAATAGGTATCCTATTCCTAGAGTTGATGACCTTATAGACAAACTACAAGGATTTGCTATATTTAGTAAAATAGACCTTAAGTCTGGTTATCATCATGTGAGACTAGATACGTCAGACATATTCAAGACTGCATTTAGGACACATTTTGGTCATTACGAATTTTTAGTGATGCCATTTGGATTGACTAATGCACCTGCTACGTTTAGTAGAATGATGAACCGTATATTTTTGAAATATTAGTATTGTGTAATTGTCTTCTTTGATGATATTTTGGTGTTTAGTCAAAATGAGAAAGAACATTATGAGCATTTATCATTGGTTTTCCAGCTACTAAAATATAATCAATTGTATGCAAATCCTGAAAAGAGTGAATTCTTTAAAACAGAAATAGAGTATTTAGGTCATATCGTATCATGTGATGGAATTAAAGTTGATCCTAAGAAAATAGATGCAATATTGAATTGGCCTGTACCTAAAAACGTGCATGAGTTACGCTCATTCCTTGGTCTTGCTAGTTTCTATAGGAAGTTTATACGTAATTTATCATTACTTGGTTTACCACTGACCAAACTTCTAAAGAAAGGTATTGTCTATCATTGGTCCGAAAATCAATAGAAATCCTTTGACTTATTAAAACATGCATTAACCGATGCCCGTGTCCTATAGTTTCCTGATTTTAATAGATCATTCTTTCTAGTAGTGACCGATGCTAGTGGATCAGCAATAGGAGCTGTACTTATGCAAGACAATCATCCTATAGCCTATTCTAGTTGTAAGCTGAAACCTTCTAAACTGAAATATTCCACATATGACAAAGAACTATTAGCAGTTGTACAAGTATTAAGACAGTGGAAAAACTACTTAATGGGTTCAGAATTTATGATTAAGACCGATCAGCAAAGTATTAGACATTTACTTAGCCAACCCCAAATCTCTGACCATCATATCAAATGGGCCTCCTTTATTCAAAGTTTTCATCCTATCATTCAATACCAACCCAGAAAAGAAAATGTAGTGGCTGATGCATTAAGTAGAAGACCTGCTATTCATAACATTTCTGTTATATCTTTTGATTCTTTGATTGCTATGAAAGATACTTATCATTAGGATATTAATTTTCATGCTGATTGGAATAAATTAGTTCAAAATAACTTGATTCCTATTGATTCATTATCCTATAATGATGGATTTATGTTTTATGAAAAGAGATTATGTGTTACAATTCCATTCCGATCTTTTGTTTTGAATGAGATTCATTGTCCTCCCTATCAAGGTCATAGAGGTATCATATCTACTTTACGTACATTAACAGAAGATTTTTATTGGCCGCATATGGACACTGATGTATCTAACTTTGTTTCTGAATGTTTGATTTGTCAAAGAGTTAAGAGACATCATGGTAAACAATATGGATTACTTATGCCTTTGTCTATTCCATCTAAACCTTGGGAACAAATTTCTATGGATTTCATTACTAGTTTACCTAATACTAAATCTAACCATGATATGATTTGGACAGTCGTAGATAGATTTAGTAAACAAGCATATTTCATTCCATGTAAGAAAACTTTAACAGCATCACAAGCAGCACAATTGTTTTTGAAAACTGTTTTTACTAACCATGGATTGCCAAAAGTTATTATTTTAGATCGTGATTCTAGATTTTCTAACAACTTTTGGATTACTCTGTTTGCTAACCTAGGCACAAAGATTGATTTCTCATCTGCATTTCATCCTGAAACTAATGGACAAACAGAAGCCACTAATAGAACTATTCTAGATCTCTTACGTGCATATACTATTTCTAAATCACACACATGGAACACACATTTGCATTTATAACAGTTTACATACAACAATACACCACACACATCTACAAAGAAAGCACCGTTTGAAGTGATTTATGGATATAGATTATCTACACCTGTTGCATCTTTGTCAAATAGAATTCAAAGTGCTGATGATATTGCTAGTATGCATATTACTATTTTTGATGAGGTTAAAGATATGATTCCCAAAGCCGAGCAATCATATACCAAACAAGCCAACAAGAAAAGACAAGCAATGAATTTCAAAGTTGATGAATATTTTTGGTTGAGAATAGAAAAACGTAGACTACAAAGTATAGATAGACACCCAGTTGTCAAATTAGCCCCTAGATTCTATGGACCATTTAGGATCATTCATAAAATTAATGACAATGCATTCAAGTTAGAATTACCACCTCATTGGAAAATTCACAACACATGTCACATTAGTTTAATGAGACCTTTTAGAGGCCAATTACCTGTACATCGTGTTTATGAAAACCTACCTTTATTAGAGGAAGAGACTAAAATACTTGAACCCGAAGCTATCATAGACACTGACTTTATGACCACTAGAACTGGCCGAAGATATTCTAGATATCTAGCTAAATTTAAGAACCATCCTGTAGAGGAAGCACAATGGATGCACGCTAGAGACTTAAATGCTTTCCCCACTCTGTTAGCTCCACATGAAGCTAATAGCAATTGAGGTCAATTGCTATCCCACCCCGGGGGTATGATGCCAGGAGGCATATTTCACGGTGGATTCCGTGCCACGGTGGATTCCGTGAGGTTTTACGGTGGATTCCGTAAACTTTGATGACCGGGGCTCATACACAAAGTGGATTCTTTGTGTGAGAAGTTGATGGGGACGCCTGTCCTTTTCGGGCATTTCATCAATTTAGTGTGTACATGGGTGATTCCATAGTGGGTGATTCCATAGCGGGTGATTCCGCAAAATGCATATTAAATTAATAAACGTTTATGAGTTTAGAGTGCGCACTGGTAATAAATTAAGGTTAGGATTTATTTCTAACCAGTTGATTTATTTATGTAGATGAAGACTACTAGGTATTCACTTTTGTCAGTTTAATTGTATTATTTTACTAACGATTGTGAATGCTTCAGTTGATGTGTAGAGATAGCAGCAGTGGCGGAGGAAAGCATTGGAGGATAGCGAGTATTCGATTTATGGATTATATTGTGATAGGCGCCACGCCTATATTTTGTCATGCCTATTTATTGAGGCATCGATTATTTATTATTATTTTGTATGCGCATGGGCGTACAGTTATGTTATTTCTATTTGGACATTGTATTGGGCGTGCCAGACTCTTTGGGCACCATCCATTAGCTTTATTCTTATTTTTGTGTTAAAGCAAACTCAAAAGCTAAAGGCTTGCTATTTTGTAAATTGGGCTATTATTTGAGCATGAAGATGAAATATACATAAAATACATGCTTTGTGGAGCGCTCACACAATGCATGGGGGGAGATTGCATCTAATTGGTCTCTTGCTCTTGTCGTTCATGCTTTTTACCTTGTAATTTGTGCAAAAAGTAGAGTTTCATTGTTCTTGGGGACCTTCCGGCATTCACTACGTGAGCATACAGCATCCGATCTACGCACCAGGGCATGCTTCAGATGGGGATAGTAAATGGTGCAAGCTTATGCTTGAAGAATACCTTGGGAAGGACAAGGACCAATTCTTTATTAATTGGTGTGGATGGAAATTAAAAGGGAGAATTGTGCAAGGACATGTGTATGGTTTGCATGATGAAGACTTTATACATTGTGGAAAAAGACTCATGGGTCCATTCGATAGCCCTACTTGGGAAACTTGCAATTGGTAATGTTTGGATTACACTCAATCATGTTACAATGGTCTACAACTCATTTTCGATCAATCAATACAAGCTACGAGATGGAGATACACAAACAGATGACGATTGGTAATGTACAAGAAGAGCAACACTTCTTTGTCCAAGATAATTCCTCATATGTAGTGATTTTGGGACAGCCCTATATTACAAGAGTGCGTGTGGAAACAAAGGTGCTTGATGATGGTTTTGCTTATGCAAGAGTTAGAAGTAAGGATGGGAGGAAAGCACTCCAATTTCTTATTGTTTGTGTTAATCATCCTAGAAATCGTGATACACTTCTTCAAGAGTCTCCTTTGACTCCAAATGCAAGGGAATTCAAAGACCTGGATTTTCATTAAGCACTATTGTAATGTGGGGCTACAATAGTGCTATTTAGAGGATATACTCGCCTCTTGATGGAATGAAGCATGCATTTACTTTTTTTTTTCTCATTTTATAGCAAACAGTTCATGTTGGTTTAAGCCTATGGAAGCTATCTGCAAGGATAAACACATATCTATGAAACGAGCTACTAAGGAACTGAGAGCATTGGGACTATTAGCTGAAAATAAAGGAATTTTGGGCATCTTTTATGGGCTGAATATTAATGACACTATGGCTGAAATTTCAACAACTATACATGCAAAAAATGAGGCTGAAAACAAAGTATTGTCAGTATGTTCTTTGGATATGTATAATGTTATAGCATTGTTTGCTCAACAGGAAGTATTACAATGGGTTGAAGCACTTGTGGAGACAAAGAATAAGACAGTTGAGAGAAAGGTGAAACCAAATACTTTGCCACTTCCACCAGAAAGTGAGGGTTTGTATGAAAAAGTGTCAAGGCAGCCAAGCTTATGGGATCTTAAAGATGTCGAAGGGTTTTCGAAAGCAAAGTCGCGACCACAGAGGACCTTGACTAATTTCAGGATAGAAGATCAATCAAGCGAGATCACATTTAATTACAACCCTGTTCAACATCAACAGTTTTAGCTTCATATAGAAAACAAATCTGATTTATAAACTGGCTATTCAAAAACTGAAGTTCTTCACATCCTTTCTTGTTATTTTAGAAAGAAACACGCTGTAGGTTGTTTGCTTACTGTTTTTCAGCCATGGAATACATATTTTCTTCCAACACTGTTTAGAGCCACATTTGATTCCTTTTCTGATCTGCTGCTATTTGTAGACTTCTATTAGTCACACTAGAGACAGTCTTCCTATGCCCTATTAATGTATGCTTCAGTTTTTGTCATATCTACTATAAAATTCTTTTTCTTCTGCATAATCTCAAGTTCTCTATCCAGGGCCTTTTGGGTTTCTGTTTGTTTTAAGTTTTGTGTTAACATCTGAAGTCGTTGTTCCAAACTCTCAATCTTCTTTTTACGAATATTTTGCTCTTCTTCCAAGTGCTTCTCAATCTCTGGTTGAATGTAGCTTCAGCTTGTAAGGTTTTTAAGCATTCCTAACACGTCAAAATTCTGGTAGGATAGCATTCCCATCCTATAGCAAACTATCATCAATTTTTCTATATGTTTGCAAGTAACAGTGTTCAACAAAAGATTCGTGTCTCATAATTCATCATCAATCCAGATAGGCATTGAAGGATAGCTTATTCTGAGATGGAAGGAACGGTTCTTCTGTGCAAACTACCATAGCCAGCTAGAAGGGATCGTCTTGTAGCTGCGCCTGGACATGGCTGATCTTCTTCTTGATAGGATTGTAGGGGTTGAAAGGGAGTAGGACTTTTGTGATCAGGGGGTGATGGAGTGGCTGCAGCTGCACCTTGCTATGACGATTGTCTAGAGCGGCTGCAAGGACGCCTGATTATGACGACGATGACGAGATTGCAGTTGTCGCTGATGCTGATGATGAGGAAGATGAATTATATGGTCGAGATAACGGGTTGAATACCAAGCGTCCTAGTGGGGAAGCTTTCTCTTTCTGTCTTTGACATGATAATCAGCAAGTCTTCAATCGAGCACCCTTAATGGATTCTAGTCCCCTCAGTCACACTCTGCAAGCTCTCCTTTTTATAGATCTTCCCTCCTTGCATCGTATTCCTTCCTTTCTTCTTCCTGTTCCTGTAGCCCTCCTCCTCTGATTTCCTTCAGCGTCCTTCCTCGACTTTTTCCCTCCTTCCCAAAGTTGCAGAACTCCCCCCCCTTCCTTCACCAACTGCAGTCAGATCAGTTCACAGGTATTTGTGACCATGGCGTCTCTGCACCACCTGCAACCCTGCTCCTTGGGTCTAGAGCTGTCACATGCTCCTGTTCTTGTTTGGCCTTCTCCAATAGAGTGTCAGGCGGTGGAACAAAACTTTCAAATGTTTTCTTTTTATTTTGAAGTGAATGGTCACCAACTTCTGGTATGTTGTCCAACTCCTCTGGGGTCAAAGTTGTAAGCTTTCTTGTCAGATTTGCAAACTGCTCTGTGATCTTAGGATTTGACGCTCTGTACTTCTCTATCTCCTTCTTCAGTCGTTCTTCTCGCTTGTCCTTCCGTCTTGAATCCATCCGCTTGTCAATGCTCTCCCATACAGCATCTGCCTCCTTATCATCTTCATCATATTTCCCAGTATGAGAAGTAAGCACAATAGAGGGAGCTGAATAAGCTTCTATCGCTGCCTATACCCAATGGACCACATAAAAACTCCCAAGGACAATCAGTAGCCCCCTTCCAACAGCAGATGCCTCCCTCTTTTGTCTCCATGTCGACCACTTTTTCCCAGGACCTCTTTCTCCCTCCAAAAAGCCCTCATTTCAAAAATAGACCTTGCTTTTTCTTTCAGCTCCTCTATTCCTGCCCCATCATATACAACCAAAGTACCACTATTGTAGATGCCTAGAGAAGATATAGCAGCAGTCATAGAAGATCTAATGCGAAAGCTAACCTGCATGTCATTCTAAAAATATTGAACCTCACAAAGAACTCCACCAACCACACCTTCAAATATCAAAACACCATATACATAACCAATCTCAGAATCTGTGCTAGTCTTAGCCACATCTCCCAAAGCTCCTGTGAGCTGTTGATCAGAACCTCCTCGTGTAGGTTGACTGACCACTTGGCAAGACATGCCAACTAGAGCATTATTGATAAATTCCTCTTGATCCAAACCCTCTTCACTATATTGTCTACGCAGAACAAAAGTATAATCACAACAATAAATATGTACAAAGTATCAAATCCCACACACAACTTTTGGGTGGATTTCACACCTCGAATGCGCAGTAATACAACAGCGTGTTTACGTGAATTGTGATATGTTACAACTAGCTTTCTCCTTTAGATCAAGTTAACATATCTAGAAATGGTTCGTCCTTGTCACAAGACAGGTAGATCGAATTATCTAAATCACCTAACCCGCAAGGGATTTGCATAGGATGATTCAAACGATACGATAAATACCCCAAGTGCTAACTCAGGTTTAGCACGTTAAGGACTCGACCTAGTTTTGCACTTGTTGCCAAGTCAAAACCCTCATACCCAAAGGTCCTACCCACATTCACGGAATGTAGGGACAATTGGACGCTCATGCATGAAACGATCTAGGGTTTCTACCCTAATGATCACTTGTTCAAATGATGAAACTCGGATTGAGTTGGAATCCCTAGGACCGAACATGCCTAGTGCAATTAGGAATGGGTTGGGTAAGAAGACACCCTAAACCGCACTTCTAGTTTCGAGATAATTTCGTGACTAGAAAACACCATTCAATGGGTGAAATTATCCCATGGAATAGATGCTACACTTGAGCAACAAGTTGCATCGTCGCATGGACTTGTGGTTTGTTCACAAGAGAGTTTTTCCATTCCTTGGAATGAGGTTGGCAGGTTCTTGTGCAAGTTGAACTTGCAAGAGGATAAGTAGTCATCCTGTTATATCACCTTTATTGGGAAAATTTTCCAAGTTAAGGGAAGTTAGGTATTTGCTTGGAAGCAAAGGATCAATCAATTATTTGGGAGTGATATGGTAGCTAGGATTTACTATTAATAAAACCTAAGGTATTGGTTAAGTTGTGTTAATTGGGTATGGCCCTAACCCAAGGACAAAGGGGAGAACAAACCAACCCTTGGGGATCTTGCCAAGTCGCAATTGATCCTGGATCGAATGTTGGATGCATTCGAAGAAAAGGATTCACTCCTTAACAGTTGGCCAAATAAAAGACCACTAGAAATGATTGTGTTTGTAACAATTTAGGAGCACTGTTTGCATTGTTTGCTCAAGAAACTAAAGGATGGAAAGATATTTAATGCTTCACATTGAAGGCCTGAAGGGAGAGGCGAGTTCAGTTACACCCCACTGTCTACCTGACCCTAACCAAGGGGGTTGATAGCCACGCCGAGAATGTGGACCGAACCTGCTGCGTCAGGTCTCTTTATTGAGCTCTACTTGGAGCAGAAGGACGCTTGGGTGCTAGGGGGGCTCTAGCCTTAAATCCCTCACCTTTCGAGCCCTGCACAAGAGGCCAACATGACTCATGATTGGATCTCGAGGCTCGCATACTAGTCTACGGGCGGAATCTTTGATTGATAATCCATGTGGATTGCTCGATAGCCTTTGGGTGGACTATGGATTGCCTTCGGGCGGATTATGGATTAGCCTGCGGGCTAGACTTTATGGATGTATTCCAAAGATAAATAAGATAACCTATTGTAAACGAACTTGTTTGACACTGCTTTTCTATGTCAAGTGCTAAGATTACATGAAGGAACCCTCGTGTTTCTGCCTAAAGTAGTTCACTTAGGGTTCGAGGCTAGCTGCCATTTAGGAAAATGACCATTAGGGGCAACCCTGATTCAAGTCGGTCCTAAGTGGGAAAGGACGGAATACTTCTGCTACGTGGCAGACGCGGAAAGTCCTAGATCGCAAACCGCGTAACATTCCATGGGAGTGCCGGGCGGAGCTTTCTAGACTCTCTTTTCGATGGACTGCTAAGACGTGTCCTGAACGGGAACATGTGGACACATTACACAAGGAGCACTCTCAATTGCATTAAAGTGGGTACAAAGATTAGGATTGCTTGATTGATTTTTTCTAGGATGTATACATTTATGATAGCCATGCACATAGGATGACACTTATGGATAAGGATATGATTATCTTAAGAAGGTTGAGATATAGATTCTTCAAGGTTTTAGAACCAAATCCTCTTATAGATGAGAAGACATAACATATTATAAATGTGTCACCAGATACAAGGAAAAAGAACAATATAGGTCCTAAAGTCGAGGATATCACACATGAGAGAGACGCAAGACTGGATGAGAAGGAGAAAGCAGATACATAGGATCAAGTAAAGAAATAGAGGGAGCATTTGAGGAAGAAAGTAGAATAGAAAGAAATAGAGCAACTAGAAACACTAGAGGATTATATTTTTGACATATTTCAGAGAATTAACCTATATTTAATGTTTATTGTTCCTTGCATGGTGACATAGACAAGAGAAATGGTATTATTTATGTGGACTAAGAATGTATTTAGATTCTCAAGAATAAAATGAGAGAAGTAAATGACTCTATTCTTTTTTTCACATTAAGATATAATATATCCAATTTGGTTTATCTTAAGAATGATGTTTTTCTAGTAATAAATTTATTAATATATACTAGGTATGTGATGCATGAATTTTCTTTTGGTATACAACAAACCATTGAGATTCTTGATCCTTTAATCTCCCATTACATTAGGCTAAGTAGGCTTGAAGCAAATATATTTGACCATTAAATAAATCAAATAAATTTTGATACTTTAGATTTTTTTTTTATTATATACAATGAAAAATAACTAGTTTGGTATTTTACTTAGTTTGAAAAGATTTTATTATACTAAACTATATGTCTATGATTATTTCTAGATCTCATTGGAGCCTAATTGCCATGTAACGTGTCCACTTGTACCTTCAGGACACGCTTTAGCAGTCCATCGGAAAGGATGTCTACAAAGCTCTGCCTGGCACTCCCATGGAATGTTACGGGGTTTGCGATCTAGGGCTTTCCCTATCTGCAATGTAGCGGAAGTATTCCGGCCGTTCCCACTTAGGATCGCCAGAATTAGGGTTTTCCTTATTGGTCATTTCCTAAGGGCAACTAGCGTCGGACCCAAGCGAACTACTTTATGCAGAAATGCCAGGTCCAAAGCGGATTCACGCTTCACTTGGTTCAAGGAGAATGGGAAATGAGAGGGATGAAAAACTCAACCTCTCTGCCCTAAGGCATAGTCCCATTCCGTTCCCCTAAAACAACGTAAATCGGGTTGAATCATAACTCTAGGTCAACGCTTTTGTTGTTCGTATTCTTTAACAATCTTCCTGCTATTCCTCGTGATTTGAGAAAAGTTCCCGGCCAACCGGGACCACCCATCCGTAGGACGGACCTATGGCCTATCCTCTGCACTTTCGTCGGGTTGTTTTAGTTATTTAATTACCTAACACATTAGTTGGACATGTAATAATCAACTTCTTTAATTAACCCATTAGGCACTGGTTCTTTCACATAATCTTATCACTTGACATAGAAAACCAATATCGGACAAGTTCTTTATTTATAAGTCATCATATTTATCTTTGAAATACAAAGATTCCAACCCGTAGGCTTATCCACAATCCGCCCGAAGGCTATCCAACCATCCACAAGGATTACTAATCCATGTTTTTGCCCGTAGACTAGTATGCGGGCCTCGAGATCCAATCCTGAGTCACCTTAGCCTCTTGTGCAGGGACCGAAAGGTGAGGGATTTACGGCCAGAGCTCCCCCTGGCACCAAATGTTCTCCTACTCCAAGTAGTGCTCAACGAAGAGACCTCTCGCGGCAAGTTCGGTCCACTTGCCCGGTGCGGTAAACAACTCCCTTGGTTAGGGTCAGGCAGGCAGTCCGGGGAAACTGAAGCTGCCTCTCCCTTCAGGCCTTCAACCTGAAGTATAGATATTCATTTATCTTTTAATTCATTGATCAAACAAAGCCAAACAGTGCTCTAAAAGTTGTAGCAAGCACAAACATTTCCATTGATTGTTTTTGTTGGCAAACTACTAAGGAATGAATCCTTCTTTTCGAATGCGTCCAGCACTCCATCCAGGATGACTTGAAACTTGGCAAGATCCCCTATATCCTGGGTTAGGGTGTACCCTATTAACCTGACTTGGTCAAACCTTAAGTTCATCAGTTACTTCAGTTTATCGGCTGGTCTTTAGTTTCCAATCAATCTTCTTTACTCAAGAAAGATACTAAATTAGGATGATTATTCATCCTCTTGCAAGATAACTTGCGTAAGGACCTACCAACCTCGTTGCAAGAATTTGGCCATTCCCCTTATGATCCAATCGCAAGATCATATAACTCCACACTTGCCACGTAAGTGTCGCATTGAACTATGAGACTTATTCTACGCATTGAACGGAGTCACGAAACAATCTGTTCCTGATTACATTAGGCTGATGTCATTAGACCTAGGGTTTCCAAGTTTCATCTTGTAAGATTCTTAGGGACAAACCCTAGCTCACTTTCAAAATATGTTTCCCTGTCCCTACATTTCGGTGAAAGAGGGCAAGTATTTAGCGTATAGGAGTTTCAATTTTAGCAATACGTAACGATTAGGTTACGTATTAATTCTTAGTGAATTTATTGGAATTTAACTCATTCTAAACGAGTACTCCACGATTTAGGTGTTTTAGGTTTATGCCAATTTATTTAACTCTAGAAGATAATTTCGTGATCATTTCCACGATTCGTTGTCTATGTGTAAATTGATTTTTCAACCCTAACTTATTGATTTGAGGTCAGGCATAGGTTAGGTTAATTCCAACTAATCTTCCTATACTTTGCGAACAAAATTCATGCTAAACAAGCAACCTTTGACTTGATAATTTATGCAGTTGACAAATAATATTTTCCTAGAGTTATGCATCGTAAGAATCATTTCATACTTTGGACTTTCCATGATTATTCATTGCGAAGCGGGTATGGGTTAGTAGTGCGATATAGAGTTTATACATCTAGGCTTAAAACGAAGTATGCTATTTTAATGGACATTAATCTAATTTTTAAATCATTTCAATGCATAAGGCTATTTGCTAGAAATGCATTTATGCTTTCTTTGTTTTGCATGTTTTATTGAAAGTATTAATGACTAAGTTCCTACGTCGTGAACATCTAGGACAAAAAACATATCCTATATCCAACAATTTACCTTACATGATTGAATTACAACAATACTAAATAAAAATTAGGAAGGAAAACCTGGGCTTGGGGTGAGATGTCCATGTGGATGCCAGGAGACGACCCTCCTGCGGCGACTGCGCCTTGAACTTTCTTAGGAGGCATTGCAATTGTAGTCTTTCTATCGTGGAAGCAGCTTTACAATTCCTTTTGAAATTCCACCGTGGCTCCCTTTTGCAATAACTTGCACCGTCCCTCGAAAGCAGTTTTAGAAGGCTTCCTCCTTGGAGTAGGGAATTCGAATGGAGGTGTTTCAGAATCTTTCACGACTAAGACCCATTAAGCCATGGGGAAGGCTTAATGGCCTTTGTAAAGACTCACATGAACGGGGGAAAAAGTGTGGAACCCCTTACGAGGCTTTTGAGTGGGAAAGGAAGGTGTCAAACAAACCTCAACATTCTTCTTTCATTTGTGTGTGGCAAAAGAAACAAGGTGCGGGAGAGTTCCAAGGGGTATTGTTTCATGGGCAAGGAAAGGCTAAGGTAAAATTTTCTTGGGGGAAAATGGGCCCTATAGAATCTTAAGGGATTTTTCCAAGGAAAAAAAGCGGCCTTAAAGGCTATGGGCCTAAGGGGTTGGTTTAGAAAACATGGGGGGGAAAAGGAAAGGTCATTTGGAGTAACCTTTTATTGGGGAAAAACCCTAAGGGAGCCTTAGAGAGAGATTTTCTTATAAAGGGGAAAATGTAGCCTTTAAAGGCTATACCTTTCGGAAGGAGGGAAAAGGCCTAAGGGGGTTTTTAAAGGAAAACTTGGAGGGAGGGGGGGGGGGGGGGGGGGGGGGCGGCGGCGTAATCTTAAAAGCCAGAAGAAGGGCACTAAGGGAATTTAAAATCCGGGGGGGGAAGGGGGCTTATGAAGCCCATTAGAAGCTTCCCCTCAAGAAGCTTCTAAGCTTTTGATCCACGTGGGCAAGGAGGGAAAAGACAGCCGAAATTGGACGGCATGCTGACAAAGTGGGCGTGGGCTGCGATGGCGGAGGCGGATGATGGCCTACTGATACTCGATGCCTCCACTCCTTCTTAACCTCTCCCCTCTTGCAACAGCAGCGGCAGCCTCTCCATCTCCCTCTCCTACACGGCAGCATAGATGGCCTTAGCTCCTACATGGGCTCCAGTGTGCTGCATTCCGTGGCTTCCCTCCTTCCCCTCCAGCCCGATGTCGACTGGGGGAGAAGGAGGGGATAAAAAATGTCAAAAAAAACTTTCCCCTTATCCTTTGTAGAGGCGGTTTAATTCGGGATGTTACATTCTCTCCCCCTTGGAGAAATCGAGATGTCCTCATCTCGAGATAAACTGGGGATATTGATGGTTGAGAGTGCCAAGTGGCATCCTCTTCGGGATAATCTTTCCACTAGATGAGGCATTCTCTCAAGGTTCTAGATCTTAATTGTGTCTCCCTAACATCTAAGATCTTGTCAGGCCTTAGTTCAAGGTCTCCTTGACTAGGCATTACAACTTGTTGGTTATCGAGTACATGGTTAGGATTAGGTACATATTTCTTCAATAGGCTGATATGGAATACATTGTGAACCTTTAGGTTCTCAAGGAGTTGCAATCTGTAAGCATTAGGTCCTAGGCATTTGAAGATCTTGTACGGTCCACAATACCTTGGACTTAGCTTCTTGCAATATCCTAAGGATAGGGAACTCTTCTTTGGGCATACGCAAATGAAGACCATGTCTCCTTCTTTGAAGATTCTATCTTGATGCTTCAAATCCGCGTATGCCTTCTGTCTATCCTTGGCCGCTTGGATGTCTTGTCTTATTGACTTTATTTGGTCATCCATCTCTTCCAACATCTGCCTTGAAGCTTCAACCCTTAAGGTTGGATTTGAAAAGTTTAGGGGACTTCAACAATCATGACCATACAATGCTTGGAAAGGGGTCATCTAAATGCTTTGTTGGTAAGAAGCATTGTAGGGAAATTCAACCAAAGGCACATATTGAATCCACCTCTTCGGCTCTCGACAGCAGTATGCCCTAAGCATATCCTCGATGACCTGATTTACTTGCTCTGTTTGGCCATCCGTTTGGGGATGGTAAGCGGTGCTAAAATAGAGTTGAGTCCCAATAGCATCAAAGATAGCTCTCCAGAAGTGTGACGTGAAGAGAGAATCACGATCACTAATGATTCTTCTGGGTAAACCATGTAGCTTGAATATCTCCTTTATAAACAATCTTGCAATGTCTAAGGCTTTATAGTTTGTCTTTACTGGAATAAGGTGTGCAATCTTAGTAACAATGTCAACCATAACCATGATGGAGTTGTATCCTCCCTGGACTTGGGGTAGGCCTACAACAAAATCCATACTTATGAATTCCCATTTCATTTGAGAAGTGTCGCATTGAACTATGAGACTTATTCTACCAAATAGTGGAACTGCAAATCATATCTATGTTACATGGTACAATTACTTGTTATGCACATGCTTTTGTATAATATAGTCATTTGTGAATTTTCTCCTTGATGTGAATGCATGTTTCCTACCCTTAATAAGATATTGATTAACATCATCTCTTTCTCTATCATGTACCTAGATATACAAGACTGACAACTCATGGCTTCAAAGACTTGCATGAAAGTTTTGGAACATAAATCTAGTGAGAAAGTGCTTTTGGGGTATGTCCAAGTTGCTGATATCACATACGGTGCAATACAACAAGAGATAATACAAGATGGGCTTATTTGTGGTTTGTTTAAATTTATGATTGAAGATGAAGATGAAAATAGTGGATGTTGCACACTAAACCCAAGACAACAAGAATGTTGGCTTGTAGAAACTGTCAAATTTATCACTATAAGGAGGGAATCAATCTTAGTAGACGAGATTGGGGTGAGGATCGGTCCATAAAGTGGATATGAAAGGATTTGAGTGATACTATAGAAGTTTCAGGCTTCAAAGCAAGTGATAAAGCTATGCACAATCTAGTTGATAACCCAAAGAAAGCTATAAATAAGCTCAAGAGCACGTTGCTTTCAAAGTCTACACTTCAAAGTTGGTTATCCCAACGTGAGATCGTAAGAAGTTGAGGGAGCTCAATCCACCAAGAGAATATAAGTTTGAGCTTACCATAGAAGATCTAGATGGTGGATCCTTGGTTTGAGTATGGTGCCATGAATTTGGACCTCCTTATGGATCAGGAGTAAGTGGCAGATAATTTTCCTACTCCTGCCTTTCCAATTTCATGAGAATCCATGTAGTAACTAGAGAATCAAGCACATTAGAGAATGTATCTAATGAATGGAGGGTTGAAGGTTGGAGCAATATCTAGCTCAAAGGATATAAAAGAAAGCAATGAAGATGACATGACGATGATTTTAGTTGCTGTAGAGGATATGAATATTTTCAATAGCACTCATGAAGGCAAGTCACTTTTTAAAAAAAAATGAGACCTTGAGTAAATCATTTTTTAAATATGTAGCAATTACTATTTTAGGAAAGAGATGTAATTCAATTTCGTTTAATGATCGCATGTGCAAACATTTTAGAGCTAATCCCTTATCCCTTTGGATATTAACTTTGTGAACTTTAGCTTGAAATCATACATGATCTAATTTTGAGCTTGTTGAGGCAACCTTGCATGACTATAAAGAAAATCAAGAGTAAGATTAGTTGTATGTAAGTATGATTGGAAGTGGCTACACTTGTGTCCTCAAAGACCAAACTTGCAAACACTCCTTACAGAGCATGTAAAGTCAAACTCTCACATCATGGCTATATCCTAAACATCATCCACCAATCAAGTAGTTTCGGTAAATGCTTGAGGATGACCAAGAAATATTTTTGAGGTAGATCCATTAAAAATTTTATTGGGTGCCTTTCTCCAATCAACCCAAAAAAGTGCATTACCAACAAATTTGGAAACACCTTCTACTTGTACAGGTGACTCAAACATGTCTCCTTCATGGGAGTTGAATTTGCTTTTTTGGGGATTCTGGCAAAGAACTGTAACTTACAAATCTTGTAATTAGAATATAAAATCTATGCTACATGACCTTAAAATAGGGAATTTGTGGTATCCAGAGCCATACACAAAAGTTACCTTACATGACCGGTCTATTGAGATCAAGGCAGATAGATACTATAGGCATGTGAATTGTCTTTGTATTTCATATGGTAGAAAACCCTTTGAAAATTTCACTTGTGAATATTTCAAAAAAATTCTCACTTGTGATGATTTTTGAATGAGAGTATAGAGAGAGGGCTGCTATTAAGAAGAGAGGAGCTAGGAACATAGGAGGAGAAAGACAATTAGATTATCTTAGTGGTGAAGAGCCACAAAACATCAAAATTGAGACCAAGAGAAACTTCAAAGAGGCCAAGAGGGAGCTATGGTGGTTGTGAGAAAGAGTTGTGCTTTTTGTAAGGATCAAGTTCTTAAAAGAAGCAATTTAGTTTGAAAGGCCTAAATAGGAAGGACGTACGTGCAACACTTTTGTAATAACATCTCTAAGGCCCATTGACAAAGTAAATTTAGAGGTAAACTAGATTTGTGGGACTTTTTTCAAGATGTAACAAGGAATGTAGTGCAAGCCAAGCATGCACAAAGATTTAGCGAGTCTACAAACACCATGTTTGAGCTCATTAAACATTGGGGTGGACCACACTTGTATGAATTTTTGAGTGCCAACCTTGGAGGGTCATCCATGTCTACTACAAAAAGACAAGAAAAGAAAGTATTTCACTTCATACTTGGAGAACGTGAATACATCTTTGAGGCGGTGGGTAAGATATATATGGATGCAAAAATAAAACATAGGGTACCATCAACGATTCCGATCATCATCATTGAAGATAAGACAACCATCAAATTTCACATAAGGTAAGCACTTGGATAGCTCTAACATATTGTGCCTTACATATTTCCTTACTTTCCATTGTGTATAAAAGGTAGAAAAGTAGTAAAAATCTAAAGAAGACCTCATTTTTTGTATGTGGAATGCAAAGGATGACACTCTTATTGGATTTTGTGGGAGTAAGGGAAAACTTCATCAATGCTATTGCAATGATACAATTGTTGTGGGAGAGGGATCGCAAGGTTATGAGAGGATAGTGAATGCCTTTCAAAAACATGTGGTGGGGAGCTCTGCAAGACTTTTAATAGTAAACCCTCTCCATGAGAGCCTTCGACGAGTAGCGTTGGTGGCACAAGTCACATGTGATCGATTTGATAGTGTTTTTGTTAGAAATCAATGGAGTCTTGAGGAACATTTGTGGGATGCAAAGCTAAGGGATACAATAGGACCTTTGATAATTGGGCATGATGCCAGGAGGCATATTTCACGGTGGATTCCGTGCCACTGTGGATTCCGTGAGGTTTTACGGTGGATTCCGTAAACTTTGATGACTGGGGCTCATACACAAAGTGGATTCTTTGTGCGAGAAGTTGATGGGGACGCCTATCCTTTTCGGGCGTTTCATTAATTTAGTGTGTACATGGGTGATTCCATAGTAGGTAATTCCACAAAATTCATATTAAATTAATAAACGTTTATGAGTTTAGAGTGCGCACTCGTAATAAATTAAGGTTAGGATTTATTTCTAACCAGTTGATTTATTTATGTAGCTGAAGATTGCTAGGTATTCACTTTTGTCAGTTTAATTGTATTATTTTACTAACGATTGTGAATGCTTCAGTTGATGTGTAGAGATAGCAGTAGTGGCGGAGGAAAGCATTGAAGGATAGCGAGTATTCGATTTATGAATTATATTTTGATAGGCGCCACACCTATATTTTGTCATGCCTATTTATTGAGGCATCGATTATTTATTATTATTTTGTATGCGCATGGGCGCACGGTTATGTTATTTCTATTTGGACATTGTATTGGGCGTGCCAGACTCTTTGGGCACCGTCCATTAGCTTTATTCTTTTTTTTGTGTTAAAGAAAACTGAAAAGTTAAAAGCTTGCTATTTTGTAAATTGGGCTATTATTTGAGCATGAAGATGAAATATACATAAAATACATGCTTTGTGGAGCGCTCACACAATGCATAGGGGGAGATTGCACCCAATTGGTCTCTTGCTCTTGTCATTCATGCTTTTTACCTTGTAATTTGTGCGAAAAGTAGAGTTCCATTGTTCTTGGGGACCTTCTAGCATTCACTACGTGAGCATACAGCATCGGATCTGCACACCAGTGGTATCAGAGCGAAGCTAAGATCAAGAGCTTCCAATCGCTACCCATCTCGTGCGAAGGCGGAGCTCTTGGAACGATCGGGATCTACGGTCAATCTTGTCGCGAACCATCAATATAGGTAGACTTCTAGCGATCAAGAACCCCTGTTTCCATCATTGGATCGCGAAGAACCAGGCTACAGAGGCAGAGGACCACTCCTACATCTCCTTCATCAAGTCATGGTTACACATAGATAAGCTCCATATTTTCAAAAGCTTAAAAGCTTAAATCTTCAAAGTTTTAAAGCTTAGTTAATTGAACTTAAGCTTCAACAAAAATTGTGATAAAGGACGACGTGCTGAACTGAGCACCGAAAATTGCGCCGAGTACATCCTCTTGTCCTCAAAATCGGTGACTACTCAGAAGCATTGAGCTTCTTACTCCCATAAGTCCTCTAAAGCTAATCCATCATTTAAGTCTTTAAAGTTTCTTCAAATCAAGTTCTGCAAGTTCTGTAAAGTGACTAAGTTCTGCAAATCTTCATACTCTGCAAGTCATATAAGTCTGCAACTCTGCAAGTCAGACTAGTCAACTGGAGTCAGAACTGACTTGTGCTCAAAACTCATAGAAGGACTGTTCCTGCGCAGAAACTCTGAACTGCAAAGTTGTTCATTGGAAGGTACTCTACCCATACGCAGGTTTGTTGAAGCATTTTCAGTATACGAGGAAGGATAAAACACAGATTTTCTAAAGATTGAGAAAGCCATACCCAAAAACAAATAAGCCTTGTATTCTCAAACTTGAGCTACGCTCATCCCGCTAACTTGATTTTGAGTGAGAAAGGTCTTTTGAGTTTTGCAGGATGACAGAACCACATATGGATGATCTTATGGCTGAAGGAAACTTACCTGAACCTACGATGGAGCAAAAGCTGGACTTAATCATGATGCAATTGGAAGAAGAACGAAGGGCTAGGCAAGCATTGCAAGTTCAACTGGCAAATTTACAAAGAGCATCTACCGACAAAGAAGAACCTCAAGCTGAAGATCTTATTCGACGTACCATCGATGCAACTCTTAAAGCTCAAACCATCCCGCAAGGAAACAAAGATAAGTAAAAGAAGTTTCAAATTCCGTACTTTCAATGGCATACAAGAAGGAAAAACTGTTCTAGCATTCATTAGTGAGTTTGATGACTATTTCCATGAGGAAACCTATGCAGAAAAAGATAAAATCAAGTGTGTCACTAATCATTTAGTAGTCAGAGCATCTCTTTGGTGGACTGTAGTACGCAAGAGCACAGATTATCCTGCTACTTGGGAGGATTTCAAGAAGAAGTTCATGCAAAATTTCCTTCCTCCACAATTTCATGAGAAAGCTATTAAGCAATGGGATCTTCTTCAGCAACGAGATCGTGAGCCTATTCCTCAGTATACATAGCGTTTTTGGAATGCATTACTCCAGCTACGCATGCTTGAAGATGTACCTGAAGCGACACACAAGCGCAAGTATATGTCTGGACTCCTTGGGCATTATTACACTGAAGTTAACATGTTCAAGCTTGCTAATCTTGAAGACGCCATTTCACTAGCTCACGACACTGAAGACAACCTACGAGGTAGAGACAGACGTCCACAACAATTCCAAGCCAATGGTAATTATGAATCTAAGCAATTCAATTCCAATTTTAGAAGATTTAATCCAGGTCATTTCTCTTCATCATCTTTCCGTAAAAATTCGGCAAAACCACTTGTTTTACCATCCAATGTTAATCAAAATTCCAAGCCTATTCCACAGCCAAACCCTAATGTCCCTAGACTTCCCGCCATTGCAAACAATGTAACCAAAGTCAAGCCAATAGTATGCTATAAATGCCACCAACCCGGACATCTAGCAGCAAATTGTCATTCAAAGAAGCCACCTGCCCATATCAACTACCTTGGATCAATGGATGAAGACGAACATGAAGATATGCCTGATTTCACAGAAGATAAGGATGACACTACTACTACTTCGGATACTTTGCCAGGTATGCCGACTCCACATTCTTTATTGACTATGAAATGTTTGGTGCATGGAAATGAAAAGATTATTTTTCATGATGACGGTAGCACTCATGATTTTATTTCAGCAAAATTAGTAAAAGAATTGAAGTTATAGACTGTACCTACGCATTACCGCATCAAAGCTGCATTCTTAGGAACTAAGTATAATGGTACACAGGAAGTGCATGACTTAGAGATTCAAATTGGTCAATACACTGAAAGAAGAAATTTCCTGGTTGTTCCATTACAGTCGAGTGACATTATTTTAGGTATGCCTTGGCATCATCAACATAACCCAGATATAGACTATTCCACACGTTCAATGAATATTAACTTTCAAGAAAAATCTATTACATTATATGGTATGCATGCATCTAATGTTTTTCCATTGCTTTCGCATACTCAAGCTAAACGTGCATTACGCAAGAGTAGTAAATCCTATCTCATTTGGGTGAATGAACTGCAAGTAAAAGATAATCATATGCACCCTAGGCATAAAGAATTTCTTGTATATTTTAAGGACTATTCTACAGAAGACCTACCACCTGGTTTACCTCCTACACGTCTAGAAGACCATAAGATAGATTTGATCCCTGGCACACAACCACCTTGCAAAGCACCATATAGGCATAACTAGATAGAGCAAAAAGAAATTCAGAGTCAAGTTGAGGAATTTCTAAATAGAGGATTGATTAGACCTAGTAGTTCTCCATTCGGTGCACCTATTTTGTTAGTCAAGAAAAAGAATAATACCTATCGTATGTGCATTGACTATTGAGCTTTAAATAAGATCACTGTAAAGAATAGGTATCCTATTCCTAGAGTTGATGACCTTATAGACAAACTACAAGGATTTGCTATATTTAGTAAAATAGACCTTAAGTCTGGTTATCATCATGTGAGACTAGATACGTCAGACATATTCAAGACTGCATTTAGGACACATTTTGGTCATTACGAATTTTTAGTGATGCCATTTGGATTGACTAATGCACCTGCTACGTTTAGTAGAATGATGAACCGTACATTTTTGAAATATCAGTATTGTGTAATTGTCTTCTTTGATGATATTTTGGTGTTTAGTCAAAATGAGAAAGAACATTATGAGCATTTGTCATTGGTTTTCCAGCTACTAAAATATAATCAATTGTATGCAAATCCTGAAAAGAGTGAATTCTTTAAAACAGAAATAGAGTATTTAGGTCATATCGTATCATGTGATGGAATTAAAGTTGATCCTAAGAAAATAGATGCAATATTGAATTGGCCTGTACCTAAAAACGTGCATGAGTTACGCTCATTCCTTGGTCTTGCTAGTTTCTATAGGAAGTTTATACGTAATTTATCATTACTTGGTTTACCACTGACCAAACTTCTAAAGAAAGGTATTGTCTATCATTGGTCCGAAAATCAATAGAAATCCTTTGACTTATTAAAACATGCATTAACCGATGCCCGTGTCCTATAGTTTCCTGATTTTAATAGATCATTCTTTCTAGTAGTGACCGATGCTAGTGGATCAGCAATAGGAGCTGTACTTATGCAAGACAATCATCCTATAGCCTATTCTAGTTGTAAGCTGAAACCTTCTAAACTGAAATATTCCACATATGACAAAGAACTATTAGCAGTTGTACAAGTATTAAGACAGTGGAAAAACTACTTAATGGGTTCAGAATTTATGATTAAGACCGATCAGCAAAGTATTAGACATTTACTTAGCCAACCCCAAATCTCTGACCGTCATATCAAATGGGCCTCCTTTATTCAAAGTTTTCATCCTATCATTCAATACCAACCCAGAAAAGAAAATGTAGTGGCTGATGCATTAAGTAGAAGACCTGCTATTCATAACATTTCTGTTATATCTTTTGATTCTTTGATTGCTATGAAAGATACTTATCATTAGGATATTAATTTTCATGCTGATTGGAATAAATTAGTTCAAAATAACTTGATTCCTATTGATTCATTATCCTATAATGATGGATTTATGTTTTATGAAAAGAGATTATGTGTTACAATTCCATTCCGATCTTTTGTTTTGAATGAGATTCATTGTCCTCCCTATCAAGGTCATAGAGGTATCATATCTACTTTACGTACATTAACAGAAGATTTTTATTGGCCGCATATGGACACTGATGTATCTAACTTTGTTTCTGAATGTTTGATTTGTCAAAGAGTTAAGAGACATCATGGTAAACAATATGGATTACTTATGCCTTTGTCTATTCCATCTAAACCTTGGGAACAAATTTCTATGGATTTCATTACTAGTTTACCTAATACTAAATCTAACCATGATATGATTTGGACAGTCGTAGATAGATTTAGTAAACAAGCATATTTCATTCCATGTAAGAAAACTTTAACAGCATCACAAGCAGCACAATTGTTTTTGAAAACTGTTTTTACTAACCATGGATTGCCAAAAGTTATTATTTTAGATCGTGATTCTAGATTTTCTAACAACTTTTGGATTACTCTGTTTGCTAACCTAGGCACAAAGATTGATTTCTCATCTGCATTTCATCCTGAAACTAATGGACAAACAGAAGCCACTAATAGAACTATTCTAGATCTCTTACGTGCATATACTATTTCTAAATCACACACATGGAACACACATTTGCATTTATAACAGTTTACATACAACAATACACCACACACATCTACAAAGAAAGCACCGTTTGAAGTGATTTATGGATATAGATTATCTACACCTGTTGCATCTTTGTCAAATAGAATTCAAAGTGCTGATGATATTGCTAGTATGCATATTACTATTTTTGATGAGGTTAAAGATATGATTCCCAAAGCCGAGCAATCATATACCAAACAAGCCAACAAGAAAAGACAAGCAATGAATTTCAAAGTTGATGAATATTTTTGGTTGAGAATAGAAAAACGTAGACTACAAAGTATAGATAGACACCCAGTTGTCAAATTAGCCCCTAGATTCTATGGACCATTTAGGATCATTCATAAAATTAATGACAATGCATTCAAGTTAGAATTACCACCTCATTGGAAAATTCACAACACATGTCACATTAGTTTAATGAGACCTTTTAGAGGCCAATTACCTGTACATCGTGTTTATGAAAACCTACCTTTATTAGAGGAAGAGACTAAAATACTTGAACCCGAAGCTATCATAGACACTGACTTTATGACCACTAGAACTGGCCGAAGATATTCTAGATATCTAGCTAAATTTAAGAACCATCCTGTAGAGGAAGCACAATGGATGCACGCTAGAGACTTAAATGCTTTCCCCACTCTGTTAGCTCCACATGAAGCTAATAGCAATTGAGGACCTCAATTGCTATCCCACCCCGGGGGTATGATGCCAGGAGGCATATTTCACGGTGGATTCCGTGCCACGGTGGATTCCGTGAGGTTTTACGGTGGATTCCGTAAACTTTGATGACCGGGGCTCATACACAAAGTGGATTCTTTGTGTGAGAAGTTGATGGGGACGCCTGTCCTTTTCGGGCATTTCATCAATTTAGTGTGTACATGGGTGATTCCATAGTGGGTGATTCCATAGCGGGTGATTCCGCAAAATGCATATTAAATTAATAAACGTTTATGAGTTTAGAGTGCGCACTGGTAATAAATTAAGGTTAGGATTTATTTCTAACCAGTTGATTTATTTATGTAGATGAAGACTACTAGGTATTCACTTTTGTCAGTTTAATTGTATTATTTTACTAACGATTGTGAATGCTTCAGTTGATGTGTAGAGATAGCAGCAGTGGCGGAGGAAAGCATTGGAGGATAGCGAGTATTCGATTTATGGATTATATTTTGATAGGCACCACGCCTATATTTTGTCATGCCTATTTATTGAGGCATCGATTATTTATTATTATTTTGTATGCGCATGGGCGTACAGTTATGTTATTTCTATTTGGACATTGTATTGGGCGTGCCAGACTCTTTGGGCACCATCCATTAGCTTTATTCTTATTTTTGTGTTAAAGCAAACTCAAAAGCTAAAGGCTTGCTATTTTGTAAATTGGGCTATTATTTGAGCATGAAGATGAAATATACATAAAATACATGCTTTGTGGAGCGCTCACACAATGCATGGGGGGAGATTGCATCTAATTGGTCTCTTGCTCTTGTCGTTCATGCTTTTTACCTTGTAATTTGTGCAAAAAGTAGAGTTTCATTGTTCTTGGGGACCTTCCGGCATTCACTACGTGAGCATACAGCATCCGATCTACGCACCAGGGCATGCTTCAGATGGGGATAGTAAATGGTGCAAGCTTATGCTTGAAGAATACCTTGGGAAGGACAAGGACCAATTCTTTATTAATTGGTGTGGATGGAAATTAAAAGGGAGAATTGTGCAAGGACATGTGTATGGTTTGCATGATGAAGACTTTATACATTGTGGAAAAAGACTCGTGGGTCCATTCGATAGCCCTACTTGGGAAACTTGCAATTGGTAATGTTTGGATTACACTCAATCATGTTACAATGGTCTACAACTCATTTTCGATCAATCAATACAAGCTACGAGATGGAGATACACAAACAGATGACGATTGGTAATGTACAAGAAGAGCAACACTTCTTTGTCCAAGATAATTCCTCATATGTAGTGATTTTGGGACAGCCCTATATTACAAGAGTGCGTGTGGAAACAAAGGTGCTTGATGATGGTTTTGCTTATGCAAGAGTTAGAAGTAAGGATGGGAGGAAAGCACTCCAATTTCTTATTGTTTGTGTTAATCATCCTAGAAATCGTGATACACTTCTTCAAGAGTCTCCTTTGACTCCAAATGCAAGGGAATTCAAAGACCTGGATTTTCATTAAGCACTATTGTAATGTGGGGCTACAATAGTGCTATTTAGAGGATATACTCGCCTCTTGATGGAATGAAGCATGCATTTACTTTTTTTTTTCTCATTTTATAGCAAACAGTTCATGTTGGTTTAAGCCTATGGAAGCTATCTGCAAGGATAAACACATATCTATGAAACGAGCTACTAAGGAACTGAGAGCATTGGGACTATTAGCTGAAAATAAAGGAATTTTGGGCATCTTTTATGGGCTGAATATTAATGACACTATGGCTGAAATTTCAACAACTATACATGCAAAAAATGAGGCTGAAAACAAAGTATTGTCAGTATGTTCTTTGGATATGTATAATGTTATAGCATTGTTTGCTCAACAGGAAGTATTACAATGGGTTGAAGCACTTGTGGAGACAAAGAATAAGACAGTTGAGAGAAAGGTGAAACCAAATACTTTGCCACTTCCACCAGAAAGTGAGGGTTTGTATGAAAAAGTGTCAAGGCAGCCAAGCTTATGGGATCTTAAAGATGTCGAAGGGTTTTCGAAAGCAAAGTCGCGACCACAGAGGACCTTGACTAATTTCAGGATAGAAGATCAATCAAGCGAGATCACATTTAATTACAACCCTGTTCAACATCAACAGTTTTAGCTTCATATAGAAAACAAATCTGATTTATAAACTGGCTATTCAAAAACTGAAGTTCTTCACATCCTTTCTTGTTATTTTAGAAAGAAACACGCTGTAGGTTGTTTGCTTACTGTTTTTCATCCATGGAATACATATTTTCTTCCAACACTGTTTAGAGCCACATTTGATTCCTTTTCTGATCTGCTGCTATTTGTAGACTTCTATTAGTCACACTAGAGACAGTCTTCCTATGCCCTATTAATGTATGCTTCAGTTTTTGTCATATCTACTATAAAATTCTTTTTCTTCTGCATAATCTCAAGTTCTCTATCCAGGGCCTTTTGGGTTTCTGTTTGTTTTAAGTTTTGTGTTAACATCTGAAGTCGTTGTTCCAAACTCTCAATCTTCTTTTTACGAATATTTTGCTCTTCTTCCAAGTGCTTCTCAATCTCTGGTTGAATGTAGCTTCAGCTTGTAAGGTTTTTAAGCATTCCTAACACGTCAAAATTCTGGTAGGATAGCATTCCCATCCTATAGCAAACTATCATCAATTTTTCTATATGTTTGCAAGTAACAGTGTTCAACAAAAGATTCGTGTCTCATAATTCATCATCAATCCAGATAGGCATTGAAGGATAGCTTATTCTGAGATGGAAGGAACGGTTCTTCTGTGCAAACTACCATAGCCAGCTAGAAGGGATCGTCTTGTAGCTGCGCCTGGACATGGCTGATCTTCTTCTTGATAGGATTGTAGGGGTTGAAAGGGAGTAGGACTTTTGTGATCAGGGGGTGATGGAGTGGCTGCAGCTGCACCTTGCTATGACGATTGTCTAGAGCGGCTGCAAGGACGCCTGATTATGACGACGATGACGAGATTGCAGTTGTCGCTGATGCTGATGATGAGGAAGATGAATTATATGGTCGAGATAACGGGTTGAATACCAAGCGTCCTAGTGGGGAAGCTTTCTCTTTCTGTCTTTGACATGATAATCAGCAAGTCTTCAATCGAGCACCCTTAATGGATTCTAGTCCCCTCAGTCACACTCTGCAAGCTCTCCTTTTTATAGATCTTCCCTCCTTGCATCGTATTCCTTCCTTTCTTCTTCCTGTTCCTGTAGCCCTCCTCCTCTGATTTCCTTCAGCGTCCTTCCTCGACTTTTTCCCTCCTTCCCAAAGTTGCAGAACTCCCCCCCCTTCCTTCACCAACTGCAGTCAGATCAGTTCACAGGTATTTGTGACCATGGCGTCTCTGCACCACCTGCAACCCTGCTCCTTGGGTCTAGAGCTGTCACATGCTCCTGTTCTTGTTTGGCCTTCTCCAGTAGAGTGTCAGGCGGTGGAACAAAACTTTCAAATGTTTTCTTTTTATTTTGAAGTGAATGGTCACCAACTTCTGGTATGTTGTCCAACTCCTCTGGGGTCAAAGTTGTAAGCTTTCTTGTCAAATTTGCAAACTGCTCTGTGATCTTAGGATTTGACGCTCTGTACTTCTCTATCTCCTTCTTCAGTCGTTCTTCTCGCTTGTCCTTCCGTCTTGAATCCATCCGCTTGTCAATGCTCTCCCATACAGCATCTGCCTCCTTATCATCTTCATCATATTTCCCAGTATGAGAAGTAAGCACAATAGAGGGAGCTGAATAAGCTTCTATCGCTGCCTATACCCAATGGACCACATAAAAACTCCCAAGGACAATCAGTAGCCCCCTTCCAACAGCAGATGCCTCCCTCTTTTGTCTCCATGTCGACCACTTTTTCCCAGGACCTCTTTCTCCCTCCAAAAAGCCCTCATTTCAAAAATAGACCTTGCTTTTTCTTTCAGCTCCTCTATTCCTGCCCCATCATATACAACCAAAGTACCACTATTGTAGATGCCTAGAGAAGATATAGCAGCAGTCATAGAAGATCTAATGCGAAAGCTAACCTGCATGTCATTCTAGAAATATTGAACCTCACAAAGAACTCCACCAACCACACCTTCAAATATCAAAACACCATATACATAACCAATCTCAGAATCTGTGCTAGTCTTAGCCACATCTCCCAAAGCTCCTGTGAGCTGTTGATCAGAACCTCCTCGTGTAGGTTGACTGACCACTTGGCAAGACATGCCAACTAGAGCATTATTGATAAATTCCTCTTGATCCAAACCCTCTTCACTATATTGTCTACGCAGAACAAAAGTATAATCACAACAATAAATATGTACAAAGTATCAAATCCCACACACAACTTTTGGGTGGATTTCACACCTCGAATGCGCAGTAATACAACAGCGTGTTTACGTGAATTGTGAGATGTTACAACTAGCTTTCTCCTTTAGATCAAGTTAACATATCTAGAAATGGTTCGTCCTTGTCACAAGACAGGTAGATCGAATTATCTAAATCACCTAACCCGCAAGGGATTTGCATAGGATGATTCAAACGATACGATAAATACCCCAAGTGCTAACTCAGGTTTAGCACGTTAAGGACTCGACCTAGTTTTGCACTTGTTGCCAAGTCAAAACCCTCATACCCAAAGGTCCTACCCACATTCACGGAATGTAGGGACAATTGGACGCTCATGCATGAAACGATCTAGGGTTTCTACCCTAATGATCACTCGTTCAAATGATGAAACTCGGATTGAGTTGGAATCCCTAGGACCGAACATGCCTAGTGCAATTAGGAATGGGTTGGGTAAGAAGACACCCTAAACCGCACTTCTAGTTTCGAGATAATTTCGTGACTAGAAAACACCATTCAATGGGTGAAATTATCCCATGGAATAGATGCTACACTTGAGCAACAAGTTGCATCGTCGCATGGACTTGTGGTTTGTTCACAAGAGAGTTTTTCCATTCCTTGGAATGAGGTTGGCAGGTTCTTGTGCAAGTTGAACTTGCAAGAGGATAAGTAGTCATCCTGTTATATCACCTTTATTGGGAAAATTTGCCAAGTTAAGGGAAGTTAGGTATTTGCTTGGAAGCAAAGGATCAATCAATTATTTGGGAGTGATATGGTAGCTAGGATTTACTATTAATAAAACCTAAGGTATTGGTTAAGTTGTGTTAATTGGGTATGGCCCTAACCCAAGGACAAAGGGGAGAACAAACCAACCCTTGGGGATCTTGCCAAGTCGCAATTGATCCTGGATCGAATGTTGGATGCATTCGAAGAAAAGGATTCACTCCTTAACAGTTGGCCAAATAAAAGACCACTAGAAATGATTGTGTTTGTAACAATTTAGGAGCACTGTTTGCATTGTTTGCTCAAGAAACTAAAGGATGGAAAGATATTTAATGCTTCACATTGAAGGCCTGAAGGGAGAGGCAGGTTCAGTTACACCCGACTGTCTACCTGACCCTAACCAAGGGGGTTGATAGCCACGCCGAGAATGTGGACCGAACCTGCTGCGTCAGGTCTCTTTATTGAGCTCTACTTGGAGCAGAAGGACGCTTGGGTGCTAGGGGGGCTCTAGCCTTAAATCCCTCACCTTTCGAGCCCTGCACAAGAGGCCAACATGACTCATGATTGGATCTCGAGGCTCGCATACTAGTCTACGGGCGGAATCTTTGATTGATAATCCATGTGGATTGCTCGATAGCCTTTGGGTGGACTATGGATTGCCTTCGGGCGGATTATGGATTAGCCTGCAGGCTAGACTTTATGGATGTATTCCAAAGATAAATAAGATAACCTATTGTAAACGAACTTGTTTGACACTGCTTTTCTATGTCAAGTGCTAAGATTACATGAAGGAACCCTCGTGTTTCTGCCTAAAGTAGTTCACTTAGGGTTCGAGGCTAGCTGCCATTTAGGAAAATGACCATTAGGGGCAACCCTGATTCAAGTCGGTCCTAAGTGGGAAAGGACGGAATACTTCTGCTACGTGGCAGACGCGGAAAGTCCTAGATCGCAAACCGCGTAACATTCCATGGGAGTGCCGAGCGGAGCTTTCTAGACTCTCTTTTCGATGGACTGCTAAGACGTGTCCTGAACGGGAACATGTGGACACATTACACAAGGAGCACTCTCAATTGCATTAAAGTGGGTACAAAGATTAGGATTGCTTGATTGATTTTTTCTAGGATGTATACATTTATGATAGCCATGCACATAGGATGACACTTATGGATAAGGATATGATTATCTTAAGAAGGTTGAGATATAGATTCTTCAAGGTTTTAGAGCCAAATCCTCTTATAGATGAGAAGACATAACATATTATAAATGTGTCACCAGATACAAGGAAAAAGAACAATATAGGTCCTAAAGTCGAGGATATCACACATGAGAGAGACGTAAGACTGGATGAGAAGGAGAAAGCAGATACATAGGATCAAGTAAAGAAATAGAGGGAGCATTTGAGGAAGAAAGTAGAATAGAAAGAAATAGAGCAACTAGAAACACTAGAGGATTATATTTTTGACATATTTCAGAGAATTAACCTATATTTAATGTTTATTGTTCCTTGCATGGTGACATAGACAAGAGAAATGGTATTATTTATGTGGACTAAGAATGTATTTAGATTCTCAAGAATAAAATGAGAGAAGTAAATGACTCTATTCTTTTTTTCACATTAAGATATAATATATCCAATTTGGTTTATCTTAAGAATGATGTTTTTCTAGTAATAAATTTATTAATATATACTAGGTATGTGATGCATGAATTTTCTTTTGGTATACAACAAACCATTGAGATTCTTGATCCTTTAATCTCCCATTACATTAGGCTAAGTAGGCTTGAAGCAAATAGATTTGACCATTAAATAAATCAAATAAATTTTGATACTTTAGATTTTTTTTTAATTATATACAATGAAAAATAACTAGTTTGGTATTTTACTTAGTTTGAAAAGATTTTATTATACTAAACTATATGTCTATGATTATTTCTAGATCTCATTGGAGCCTAATTGCCATGTAACGTGTCCACTTGTACCTTCAGGACACGCTTTAGCAGTCCATCGGAAAGGATGTCTACAAAGCTCTGCCTGGCACTCCCATGGAATGTTACGGGGTTTGCGATCTAGGGCTTTCCCTATCTGCAATGTAGCGGAAGTATTCCGGCCGTTCCCACTTAGGATCGCCAGAATTAGGGTTTTCCTTATTGGTCATTTCCTAAGGGCAACTAGCGTCGGACCCAAGCGAACTACTTTATGCAGAAATGCCAGGTCCAAAGCGGATTCATGCTTCACTTGGTTCAAGGAGAATGGAAAATGAGAGGGATGAAAAACTCAACCTCTCTGCCCTAAGGCATAGTCCCATTCCGTTCCCCTAAAACAACGTAAATCGGGTTGAATCATAACTCTAGGTCAACGCTTTTGTTGTTCGTATTCTTTAACAATCTTCCTGCTATTCCTTGTGATTTGAGAAAAGTTCCCGGCCAACCGGGACCACCCATCCGTAGGACGGACCTATGGCCTATCCTCTGCACTTTCGTCGGGTTGTTTTAGTTATTTAATTACCTAACACATTAGTTGGACATGTAATAATCAACTTCTTTAATTAACCCATTAGGCACTGGTTCTTTCACATAATCTTATCACTTGACATAGAAAACCAATATCGGACAAGTTCTTTATTTATAAGTCATCATATTTATCTTTGAAATACAAAGATTCCAACCCGTAGGCTTATCCACAATCCGCCCGAAGGCTATCCAACCATCCACAAGGATCACTAATCCATGTTTTTGCCCATAGACTAGTATGCGGGCCTCGAGATCCAATCCTGAGTCACCTTAGCCTCTTGTGCAGGGACCGAAAGGTGAGGGATTTACGGCCAGAGCTCCCCCTGGCACCAAATGTTCTCCTACTCCAAGTAGTGCTCAACGAAGAGACCTCTCGCGGCAAGTTCGGTCCACTTTCCCGGTGCGGTTAACAACTCCCTTGGTTAGGGTCAGGCAGGCAGTCGGGGGAAACTGAAGCTGCCTCTCCCTTCAGGCCTTCAACCTGAAGTATAGATATTCATTTATCTTTTAATTCATTGATCAAACAAAGCCAAACAGTGCTCTAAAAGTTGTAGCAAGCACAAACATTTCCATTGATTGTTTTTGTTGGCAAACTACTAAGGAATGAATCCTTCTTTTCGAATGCGTCCAGCACTCCATCCAGGATGACTTGAAACTTGGCAAGATCCCCTATATCCTGGGTTAGGGTGTACCCTATTAACCTGACTTGGTCAAACCTTAAGTTCATCAGTTACTTCAGTTTATCGGCTGGTCTTTAGTTTCCAATCAATCTTCTTTACTCAAGAAAGATACTAAATTAGGATGATTATTCATCCTCTTGCAAGATAACTTGCGTAAGGACCTACCAACCTCGTTGCAAGAATTTGGCCATTCCCCTTATGATCCAATCGCAAGATCATATAACTCCACACTTGCCACGTAAGTGTCGCATTGAACTATGAGACTTATTCTACGCATTGAACGGAGTCACGAAACAATCTGTTCCTGATTACATTAGGCTGATGTCATTAGACCTAGGGTTTCCAAGTTTCATCTTGTAAGATTCTTAGGGACAAACCCTAGCTCACTTTCAAAATATGTTTCCCTGTCCCTACATTTCGGTGAAAGAGGGCAAGTATTTAGCGTATAGGAGTTTCAATTTTAGCAATACGTAACGATTAGGTTACGTATTAATTCTTAGTGAATTTATTGGAATTTAACTCATTCTAAACGAGTACTCCACGGTTTAGGTGTTTTAGGTTTATGCCAATTTATTTAACTCTAGAAGATAATTTCGTGATCATTTCCACGATTCGTTGTCTATGTGTAAATTGATTTTTCAACCCTAACTTATTGATTTGAGGTCAGGCATAGGTTAGGTTAATTCCAACTAATCTTCCTATACTTTGCGAACAAAATTCATGCTAAACAAGCAACCTTTGACTTGATAATTTATGCAGTTGACAAATAATATTTTCCTAGAGTTATGCATCGTAAGAATCATTTCATACTTTGGACTTTCCATGATTATTCATTGCGAAGCGGGTATGGGTTAGTAGTGCGATATAGAGTTTATACATCTAGGCTTAAAATGAAGTATGCTATTTTAATGGACATTAATCTAATTTTTAAATCATTTCAATGCATAAGGCTATTTGCTAGAAATGCATTTATGCTTTCTTTGTTTTGCATGTTTTATTGAAAGTATTAATGACTAAGTTCCTACGTCGTGAACATCTAGGACAAAAAACATATCCTATATCCAACAATTTACCTTACATGATTGAATTACAACAATACTAAATAAAAATTAGGAAGGAAAACCTGGGCTTGGGGTGAGATGTCCATGTGGATGCCAGGAGACGACCCTCCTGCGGCGACTGCGCCTTGAACTTTCTTAGGAGGCATTGCAATTGTAGTCTTTCTATCGTGGAAGCAGCTTTACAATTCCTTTTGAAATTCCACCGTGGCTCCCTTTTGCAATAACTTGCACCGTCCCTCGAAAGCAGTTTTAGAAGGCTTCCTCCTTGGAGTAGGGAATTCGAATGGAGGTGTTTCAGAATCTTTCACGACTAAGACCCATTAAGCCATGGGGAAGGCTTAATGGCCTTTGTAAAGACTCACATGAACGGGGGAAAAAGTGTGGAACCCCTTACGAGGCTTTTGAGTGGGAAAGGAAGGTGTCAAACAAACCTCAACATTCTTCTTTCATTTGTGTGTGGCAAAAGAAACAAGGTGCGGGAGAGTTCCAAGGGGTATTGTTTCATGGGCAAGGAAAGGCTAAGGTAAAATTTTCTTGGGGGAAAATGGGCCCTATAGAATCTTAAGGGATTTTTCCAAGGAAAAAAAGCGGCCTTAAAGGCTATGGGCCTAAGGGGTTGGTTTAGAAAACATGGGGGGGAAAAGGAAAGGTCATTTGGAGTAACCTTTTATGGGGGAAAAACCCTAAGGGAGCCTTAGAGAGAGATTTTCTTATAAAGGGGAAAATGTAGCCTTTAAAGGCTATACCTTTCGGAAGGAGGGAAAAGGCCTAAGGGGGTTTTTAAAGGAAAACTTGGAGGGAGGGGGGGGGGGGGGGGGAAGGGCGGCGGCGTAATCTTAAAAGCCAGAAGAAGGGCACTAAGGGAATTTAAAATCCGGGGGGGGGAAGGGGGCTTATGAAGCCCATTAGAAGCTTCCCCTCAAGAAGCTTCTAAGCTTTTGATCCACGTGGGCAAGGAGGGAAAAGACAGCCGAAATTGGACGGCATGCTGACAAAGTGGGCGTGGGCTGCGATGGCGGAGGCGGATGATGGCCTACTGATACTCGATGCCTCCACTCCTTGTTAACCTCTCCCCTCTTGCAACAGCAGCGGCAGCCTCTCCATCTCCCTCTCCTACACGGCAGCATAGATGGCCTTAGCTCCTACATGGGCTCCAGTGTGCTGCATTCCGTGGCTTCCCTCCTTCCCCTCCAGCCCGATGTCGACTGGGGGAGAAGGAGGGGATAAAAAATGTCAAAAAAAACTTTCCCCTTATCCTTTGTAGAGGCGGTTTAATTCGGGATGTTACATTCTCTCCCCCTTGGAGAAATCGAGATGTCCTCATCTCGAGATAAACTGGGGATATTGATGGTTGAGAGTGCCAAGTGGCATCCTCTTCGGGATAATCTTTCCACTAGATGAGGCATTCTCTCAAGGTTCTAGATCTTAATTGTGTCTCCCTAACATCTAAGATCTTGTCAGGCCTTAGTTCAAGGTCTCCTTGACTAGGGATTACAACTTGTTGGTTATCGAGTACATGGTTAGGATTAGGTACATATTTCTTCAATAGGCTGATATGGAATACATTGTGAACCTTTAGGTTCTCAAGGAGTTGCAATCTGTAAGCATTAGGTCCTAGGCATTTGAAGATCTTGTACGGTCCACAATACCTTGGACTTAGCTTCTTGCAATATCCTAAGGATAGGGAACTCTTCTTTGGGCATACGCAAATGAAGACCATGTCTCCTTCTTTGAAGATTCTATCTTGACACTTCAAATCCGCGTATGCCTTCTGTCTATCCTTGGCCGCTTGGATGTCTTGTCTTATTGACTTTATTTGGTCATCCATCTCTTCCAACATCTGCCTTGAAGCTTCAACCCTTAAGGTTGGATTTGAAAAGTTTAGGGGACTTCAACAATCATGACCATACAATGCTTGGCAAGGGGTCATCTAAATGCTTTGTTGGTAAGAAGCATTGTAGGGAAATTCAACCAAAGGCACATATTGAATCCACCTCTTCGGCTCTCGACAGCAGTATGCCCTAAGCATATCCTCGATGACCTGATTTACTTGCTCTGTTTGGCCATCCGTTTGGGGATGGTAAGCGGTGCTAAAATAGAGTTGAGTCCCAATAGCATCAAAGATAGCTCTCCAAAAGTGTGACGTGAAGAGAGAATCACGATCACTAATGATTCTTCTGGGTAAACCATGTAGCTTGAATATCTCCTTTATAAACAATCTTGCAATGTCTAAGGCTTTATAGTTTGTCTTTACTGGAATAAGGTGTGCAATCTTAGTAACCATGTCAACCATAACCATGATGGAGTTGTATCCTCCCTGGACTTGGGGTAGGCCTACAACAAAATCCATACTTATGAATTCCCATTTCATTTGAGAAATGTCAAGCGGTTGCAGTTTCCCTGGTATCTTGACATGTTCGGTTTTGATACGTTGACAAGACAAACACTCGGTGATATATTTGAGAACGTCACCTTTAAGCCTCTCCCAATGGTAGCTCTTCCTAATTGCATTAAGAGTCTTGGCATAGCCAGGATGTCCTGAGAAAGGGGAATCATGAGCTTACCACAATATCTTCTACTTAAGTGACTGACTTGCTGGTACACACAGCCTTGTTCTATAGTAGACAAGTCCACTATTGATAGAAAATTCATGATACTTAGCCTGCAACTTTTGATTCTGATCCTTGATAGAGATCTCCCTTAGCATTGTTTGGTAGGCCAGATCATGGCATGCATCCTCTCTAGCTAACTCAAGTATAGGGTTGTTTAGCATAGATACTTTTGTAGCTAGAGATCTGGCTGTTGATGGATTCTACAAGATTAGGGAACTAAGGAATGCCTTGCGACTAAGTGCATCGGCAACTACATTCTCTTTTCCTGGTCTGTACTTGATTTCAAAGTCATACTCCTCCAACACTTCAATCCACCGACGTTGCCTCATGTTGAGCTCATTCTGAGTAAAGATCCATTTGAGACTCTTATGGTCAGTTACTAGAGTAAACTTGTTACCCAACAGGTAGTGTCTCCAAAGCTTTAGAGCATGGATGACAGCTAGCAATTCCAGATCATGTGTAGCATAATTCTTCTCATGACTCTTTAATTTCCTTGAAAAGTATGCTACAGGATGACCTTCCTGCATGAGCAGACATCCCAAGGCAAATGTGCTAGCATCAGTTACTACCTCGAACTCCTTATTGAGGTGGGAAGTTTTAGGATAGGTGCTGATACCAAACTTTGCTTCAATCTGTCGAAGCTATTTTGTTCAAGAGTTGACGAGGCAATGGAAGTTTGCTTCTTCAGTAAGTCCATCAAGGGTGCTGCAATCAAAGTATAGTTTTTGATGAAGACCCTATAACATCCTGTCAATCCAAGAAAGCTGCATATCTCTTTGACAGATGTTGGTATTGGCCATTCTAGCACATCTCTGACCTTGGCTAGGTCTACTAAGATTCCATTTGTTGATACTATGAATCCCAAATATTCAATCCGACGCTTGAAGAATGCACACTTCTTCATCTTAGCATATAGCTTATACACCCTCATTGTCTCAAGGACAATCGGAAGTTGGGGTTCATGATCTTCTTCATGTTTAGAATAGACTAAAGTGTTGTTGAAGAAGACAAGCACGAAATCATCAAGATATGTCCTAAATATATCTTGCATTAATTTGTTGAAGGTGGTAGGTGCATTCATAAGTCCGAATGGCATAAGTAGGAACTCAAAGTGCCCATATCTTGTATTGAAGGCTGTCTTTGGGATATCTTCTTCCTTGATCCTTATTTGATAATAACCTGACCTGAGATCAATCTTGGAGAAAAT